>NC_064040.1:17476993-17769493 GCF_932526225.1 Nematostella vectensis | reverse complement strand
TCGGGGTGGCTGCAGCTAACTTCGCATTTCTACAACATTGAGAACAATAATTCAAATCATTAACTCAAGTCGCTGTCATCGTCAACATCAAAAACATCATCATCGTCATCTTCATCATAAACTTTATAATTTTAGCATCATTATCATGATAATCCTTTTTTATTAAACAATCACCACAACATCATCATCGTCATTACACCATTTTTGTCATCATCACCCTATCCATACATCATTCGACTTGTGGTCGAACTGTTAAATCCTTCATAGTTATATATCAATATTTCCCAAGGTTTTATTGTCAAAACCCTCTATATTAATATTTTTTTCGCTTTTGCTCAGTTTATTTTCCACAGGTATCTATGTCACAATGCTATTCGAGGTTCTAAAATCTCTTCTTAAGGTATAATGGCATCAATATATTTGGCATTGCAAATTACTAATACTCGACGCAACACTATCTTAATCATTCATATCATCTGGCGTTGCTCTTTGTCTCTTTGTCCATAGGTCCTCGCCATGTTTTCTGTGCTCATTCTTGGTTTCGCCCTTATTTTCGTACTTCTGATGAATGGCGCGGTAAGTCTTTGTGTTCGTACTTGTGATGAATGGCGCGGTAAGTCTTCGTGTTCGTACTTGTGATGTATGGCGCGGTAAGTCCTTGTGTTCGTACTTCTGATGAATGGCGCGGTAAGTCCTTGTGTTCGTACTTCTGATGAATGGCGCGGTAAGTCCTTGTGTTCGTACTTCTGATGAATGGCGCGGTAAGTCTTTGTGTTCGTACTTGTGATGTATGGCGCGTTAAGTCCTTTTGTTCGTATTTTTGATGAATAGCGCGGTGTAAGACCTTGTGTTCGTACTGCTTGTGATAAATAGTCCATGAGCCGAGAAGGGTTATCGGTATCATTTGTGGTGAATAAGGCTCATACTTATTTTTGTAAAGCTTATGTCATATTGTCTTAGAAAACGCCTGATAGCAGTTAGTTGGTGGCAGCTTTGTATAATTAGGGGGTAATATGCAAACGGCCGCCATTTTGAACCGGAAGTACCTTTTTCTCTCCATGCACAGGCTGAACAGACTGCCAAACTTTACTTTTATCAGTGAAATGCTTTTCGATATGATATGTGTTGCCGTCATGAGTGATTTATAGATAGTTGGGTGGTGCTTATTCTGGTCCAACATTATGGTATATAAGAAGAGCAACCATATCAGACCGGAAGTTACATGTTATACTTACTTCAAATGTTGCATATTAAATATTTGTAGCGGTTTGCTTTTCATGTTACATACTATGCTTCTAATAGATTATTAAAAATCATTTCCAAGTCACGCTTAGCACTTCACTTGAGTAATAAAACCATTCCTGGAATATTTTAGACCGGAAGTACTTCTAAGCTGAACCGGAAGTGGCGGCGTATTTCTTTTTAGAGCGATCAACAGCTATCAAAATGTGGACATTTTTTCAAATTGATGTATTTCTCATGCATTGGGCTTTTGTTCTGACAGGAAAATATTGTACTCACTAAGTATCAGCCGAAATTTCATTTAAATCTTAAATAGCCTTCAAATTTCAATCGGGAATAGATAGAATAGAAAATCGAAACTCTTCGCTAGCTAGTCTATTTTATTTTATGAATATGCAGATCATGAAATATTCCTTGTTTAGCTATAGCTAGCTGAAACATCGCTGTGTTATACGGACTCAATCATCCTCATCGCCAGAGAATTCATCATCTTCATCCTCGTCAGACCAGTCATCTTCGTTACATGATGCCTGATTGTCACAGTCGATAAGCTTACACATGTCGCTGCACTTTAGGCCATTCGACAAGCAGGGACAACTGGGCAAGACACGCTTCCTGGAACAGTTGCATGCGAGAAGTTCCAGGATCGCTTCTGGAATACAAAACAAGCAAAGAGTGCCATTTTGCTCTTTATTGTTTTCTAAGACCAGGGAGGGTGAATCGTCGCCATGTTGAATTTTGAAATTTAAGTAGAGTGCGGAAATTATCCGATTACACATTAATAGCTGCCACTACTACATTGCTATCAAGCATTTCTGAGCTTCCAAATAACTGCTGCTTTAAAATAAACAGGTGAGCCTTATTCACCAAAGATGATACCAGTAGCCCAAATTGGCTGGGCTGGCTCATGGACTAAAATGGCGCGGTAAGTCCTTGTGGTCCGTGTGGTGTTTGGGGTGCCAGTTGTCTACACATTTTTTTAAATTCAGTAATTAACTTATTTAGCCAATCTAGTCATTAATTACGCAAATTACAATTTGCTTATCGGGAGGCCGTAAGCAACCGCTAGCTTTGGGAAACGCTCTTCCCACTCGGAAAAGTATCTCAAAAACTCTCTCGGTAACCTAATGGGCCCGGTAATTACCGGTATTCTGTTTTTCTTTGTGAATTGTATCTTTTTTTCGCCGTGATTTATTTCTTTTTTTTCTTTGTGCTTTTCCTTTTCTCGGTGGACTATTTCTTTTCTCCTTGAGCTATTTCATTTCGCCGTGACAGGCGACCTTACGTTCCAGACGACCGAGTAGATGTTGCGATTAAATAATTTCTTTACTTTGATTGCCTGCAAACGGACTCAAGCGAAGCATTGAGCTGAACACAAGCGATTTGAAGAAGTTGCTTTGCCTACCATTGTTTTAGAGTCGTATATACCTACGTTTTCAAATCGTATAGGTAGATCGGTATATACGTATTCGTCCATGTTTAGTCTAAATTTAAACTGTAGTTTTCCTTTACCGTAATTCTATATTTTTTTGTAGAGTTACTGTTTTATTTATAATCATTTTGTACTAAAAATGATGATTTTTTTTATTTCCTTTTCATTGTCTTTTTTTTGGGGGGGGGGAGGGGGTTCACAATCTGAAAAAGTGAACCAAATTTCTCCTGGGGGGGGGGGGGAGGGTTGATAAAAATCTGACCTGTGGAAATATAGAAATAGATAATAAAAAAATAATAAACTATGAATAATGTTTGGGATACAAATGCGCTGGCTCTGCCTTTAGGCAATGCCTAAATCTATATATTATCCTTTCGTTTACCCCCAACGACAAAAAACACATAAGTATCGGATAACTCCTCTTGCAATAAAATAAACTAACCGTCTCTAGACCTTTCTCTGCTTTATTTCTGTCTCCCTTTTTTTGGCATTTCGTCTTGCTTCTGTGTAGTCACAGTCTGAGAAGTCCATTTCCACATCCATTTTCCATATAGTTTCTTTTTGATTTTTTTAGAAGTGAAGGGAAAAAACATACCGAGTATGTGCTTCTTTTTAGATATTTCCCGTTAGTTTTACGCGCGTCCCCACTCTCGCGAAAACAACTTTCGAGGGGCACATCAGACACGGGAAAAACACAGGTATCCCATCGTGACCACGGGAACTTTATCGTATAGCTATACCACTTTTCTATGATTATGGGGTTCGCAGGGGCTCCGCTACGACTATGGGGCTCCGCAGGGGCTCCGCTAATATTACGAATTGGTGATTGCAAATGACAAATGCTAACGATTAAAGGAGGAAGTGACGTCGTAATATATAAATTTAGGCACTGCCTAAAAGCGGAGCCCGCATTGAGCACTTTTTGTATTGGCTGATACTGCGTTTCTCATCATTATAATCTTTTTTAAATGAGATTAAAAATACCTAAGTTTATTATAGCAATATATGTAGTAACAAATTGTATTGGCACCAGCAAATGGATCCAAATCATTCAATAATATAAATGATGCAGTCCAAAAAAAGTTAACAAACACAATTCCTGCTGTGAAAATGGCTTTCAAAGTTGTCAAGAGTCTAATGGTAAATTTTTATGTCCCATCAAAGAAGTTCCATTATAGATATTTTAAATACAAACAATATACTGACATGCTTTGCCCTTGTAAAGAATATGTCATGGATGTAACCGCATTTCATAAATACCAAAGACAGTTTAGATGCCATACTGTACTTTTTATGTACCAATTTGGTGGCGGTTCCCTCCCTCATTGGACTGATTATTCAGAAATATGTGTGGAAATTTAAATTCACAAATTTATTATCTCCTTCCTTACATTACATATTGGTGCACCAACACATAACCATACTCCAAAATGAATGCAATTTAGAAAAAAAATATTGACTATATATACTATATAAATACATCTAAGTCATCGCTGACAGTGCTTAATGCTAACTTCTAATTTCAAACTCAACCAGTTCATGAATCTATGTTTGGGGTAGAGCGGAAACAGCAAAGAATATCAATTGTATAAAAAAATAGTAGACGGGGAGAGGAATGATAAAGGAATTGACTCCACTTGAAAGGTTTGATAAAGAAATATAACAGTAATGCAATTAATTGGATTAAGCACTTTCTTGATATTTCCCTTTTCCCATTATTTTAAAGTTGATATATTTTTTTTCCGTAACAGATTATTTAAAAGCACAAGGAAGTTGCTAGTGTTATATAATTTAAGTATCTTGCCCTAAAAACCCCTTCTCATAAAAGTTCTGGTAATGCATATTTGTATCAAAGCTCAATCTGACAAGCTTTGTCCTTGTTAAGAGCCATTTAGCGGTGGCCTGTTTTTAGAATGCCTAGATCCAGCCATTGTATAGTCCAAAATAAATGCAATAAGAAACACTGACTGACTTACTTGAAAAGCAAATCCTTAAAGGAAGATATTAGTGCATGTGCAATATCAATTTATTCAAATTATAAATTAATTTATTATTGGTGTAGAGGGGAAATAGCACAAAGCATCAATTGCAAATCTTCTCAAATGTACAATTATTTGCAGAAAACAGACAACGACTGACAGCCAAAAAAACAGGCCATCGCACAGAATGGAGCAACATTTCCTGTGTCACGTGACAAGGTTTAGCGCGCCGGATTTGAATAAGTGCCTTATTATGCATTGCCATTTACAAAGAAACAGGGCAAAAACGC
Organism: Nematostella vectensis; assembly: GCF_932526225.1. Taxonomy (NCBI): domain Eukaryota; kingdom Metazoa; phylum Cnidaria; class Anthozoa; order Actiniaria; family Edwardsiidae; genus Nematostella; species Nematostella vectensis. The sequence goes on along the minus strand of NC_064040.1, from coordinate 17,764,550 downwards.
AATAATTTGCTATAAAATTAAGGCTGAATAATGGTGAATTTGTCAGAAAAATATATTGGAAAGTGACTGATTAGCTATTCAGACCTTTTTATTTTAGTGGATAAAACCTTGTGTTGTCCTTGCGAGCCTATAAATTGTTCTTTACGGTACAATCTGACGTCAGGATTTTTTTTTTTTTTTACAATAATCGGTTAAATAGTTTTTACATACCATGGCCAAAAACATTTTTGGCAGAGCAAGGCTCTCGACAGACCGTATACCAAATGAGCTTTTCAAAAGTTCCGCGAGACTGCTTGGGTTTCACAAAAGAAACCGAAACAAAGGGAAGCATCAGTTCTTGACTAGAGGTGACTAGTGGTGGCCCCAAGGTGATACATCGGTAGCCGATGAGAGCCGACCTAATTATATCAATGAAAATCAATGGCGCGATGACCACTTATTACATGATTGACACGGTTTCCATTGTTTTCTGTAGGGCTTTATTTAGCGTACAAACCTTATTAATAGGCAAGTAGCTAAGAGCCCGGGGAGGGTTTTGATATTCAGCAGGGAAGAGCGGGGCTAATGAATTGAATTGAATTGCTTATTATAAATGCAAGGGATGTATATAGACACATCCCGGGGGAGCTCGTATACATCCCTTGCATTTGTAATGAGCAATTAAATCAATTCACTACCTGCACTCTTCCATGCTGAATATCAGAATCTAACCATATGGCACTTAACTTTACAATTTTCCCAAATCTATTGGACCACAAAAATGACAAGCTTTAAAGGGGTTTATTGCCACTTTCGCCATCGCTCTTTATGACTTTATCAGCCTTACAAACATACTCTCTCATTACTTTATCAATCCTACAATCGAACACCTTTGATACCATCGAAACTTACGAAACTATCCGATCCTGCCGCCACAGCTCTGGTTCTAGTTCCTCTCTCTGCCCACTCTTGCCACGTACGAACAGCCCTGCGGCCTCGGGATGTATATCGCTTATTGCCTCGGCTCTCGGTAATTAACTCTTACTTAAACCAAGTCCCATAGCTATATCATGTATGCCTATGGAGCTGCATGCGCGGTCTGCGGCCGCACTGGCTCCGCTATTACGATAGCAAAGTGTTTGTTGTGCAAGGAGAATACTTTTACAAAGTTCAAGAATCATTTTTCTCATCTCTTATTCTAGGAACCATTCAACCTTTTCCTCCCCTCAATCTTCAAAGTGGTTGTCATGACAATCGGAGAGATTGAATACTCGCGGTATTTCGTGGACGAAGTTTCGCTATGGAGCAGTCGCACTAAACACCTGGAGCACCGGGAACTGATCGCACAGTGTATTTTTGTCTGCTTTTGTTTGCTGATGCCAATTGCACTGATGAACCTACTGGTAAGTATGAGAAACTATTCTAACACTTTGTAACTATTCGTTCCCAGCTTGTAAAACTATTCGTAATACAGGGTTCCCAACTTGTAAAACTATTTGTTACACTGGTCTGTTTTTTTTTCTGGCAAAAAAACCTTTCGGGCCTTTTCTTGCTGAATAAATTGCTATCTTTGTCACGACTCGACGATGTCAGGAAATGTCAAACGTTATGTCGCGCTATATGATAAAGTCAGGAAATGTTAAACTCTAGGTCACGCTATACGACGATGTAAAGAAATGTCAAACGCAATGTCACGCTATGATACGATACGATACGATACGATATATGATACGATACGATACGATATGATACGATACGATATGATATGATAAGACATGTATGATATGATACGATACGATACGATACGATATGATATGATATATGATATGATATGTCACTTTGGCTCCTTTTCAGATTGGCCTTGCTGTTGGAGACATAGAGTCTGTGCAGGAACATGCAGAGATGAAGATGATGGCGACTGAGGTTGGTGAATCACCCAAAAACTCTAATTTTTTTTTTCGGAAAAAAAAGAAACGAAAGAACTATACCGAATTTTCACTGCAATTTGTCAATCCCAAAAGACCCTGGGGACGAGGTTGGCAATTTATTTCACTATAAGTTCGTAAAGGCAGATTCTTAACTCTCCACTCGAGCTTGCCACATGTTTTGACGATAATGTTTGTCAGGGGGGGTGGGTGGATCTAAGATAGTAAAATTAGGAATTTTGCGTTTGTATATCTCGATAGTCATTTTAGATTAGAGCCTCGCTAGCGGTGGGAATTAAAATCTGGGGAACCAGATTACTGTCAAAAAGAAGGCGCAGGCGACTTCTTTCAGCATATACTTCAACAATAGCTACAAAAACAAAAGCCAAAATAACAGTTACAACAACAGCAGCCCCAACAACAGCGACGACAACAGCTACAGCAACAAAGGCTATAACAGTAAAAGCCAAAACAACAACAGCAAAAACAACAATAGCTACAACAACAAGAAAACCACGAGTGGGTCCTCTAGAGCAGTCATCTTCGGGGGTAGCAAAATGCAGCTTTTTGGTGATAAAACAAACCATACTTGTGCTTGTGTAATACTGAAATCAATGTTTGTTTTTTTATGCAAAAAAATAACAACAAATATTGAAATTAATGTATTCTTCTAAGACAAAAACGCTCCACTTTTCAGATCGAGACGGTTTTTGAGTTTGAAGAAAAGATTCCTTTGGTGATACGAAGGCGATTTTACAAGCCTTCGATGACGATCTTCCCTAACAAACCACGACGCTTCACCAGATGGGTGCAGGTCGGTGCTGATAACGCGTCCTTGTCCATCTTTGTGTGTGAGCAGAAAAAACTGGTGCACTAAAAACATGGTACTCGACTCTGCCAAATTTTCGTCTTTCCTAAGATTTTCTTGGGGTAGATTGAGCATTTCCTGCTCTGAAAAAGTTGTTTAAGTCTGTTCATACAGAGAATCACTGGATTATATTTTTCGACAATCAACCCATATTTGTAACGTTGTCGTAGGAGGCTTTGCAAGGCAAGAAAGAGAACTAAAGGTTTGGGTTATTTCTGGGCTCCTTTTACTGTTTTAGTCTGTGTCGTCATACACCCCGAACTCCAGGTCCTATTACAATATGATTGTCTCAGCTTAATCACACAACTAATCACGCAATCAATGGGAGTAGTATTACAATTAACGTCACAATATACAATACTCCACTATTTGGGTATTTTGATTGATAAAACCTATAATTTCAAGATCAGGTTGAATAGGTTCTTATAAATCAGGTTATTGTTTTCACAAATCAGGCTGTTAAGGTTCATAATTGGTTATTTTCGTATTTACCTATTTTAATAAAGGTTGTCAGTGCAAACGGCGAATGGCAATTTTCCAAATGGCAGTTCTACGATCGAAATATGATTATGGGTAGCAATTATTTGTAAAATATAAATGTCAATCGAGGTCAGATGAACCATATATTAATTATATCAAATGGATAGCCATATGTATTATTTATGTTTATTTTTGAGTTTGGAAAAAGTATTTTGGGATCCATGTGTCCTTCGGTCGAAGAACTACGTCAATGGCCATTTCCCATTTGCACTGAAAACGTTTTTTTGAAATAGGTGTATACACCGAGCAAAAACAGTCACTTGTCAGAATGCTCGCTGACTTCAACAATAGCAATGAATGCTTAATACGACTTACTGCATAAGGCCATGTCTTAAGGGAATACAGTATGCAATGCACCAAACATTTATGAAAAGTGTCCGTTCTTTCTTATTACCAACGGTTTAAGTCGTTTTACGACGACTATGCTAATGTTGATATATCGACTTTCTAATGTTGATAATTGGACCTCGATCTTGATAAATTGACTTGTTGATAATTCGACTTCGAAAGTTGATAATTCGACTTCAAAAGTTGATAATTCGACTCCACTGTTAGTAACTGAATTATTTTTTGCATTAACTGAATTATATAATTCGACTTGATTGTTAGAGAAGAAAAGTAGTGAGACCTTTATGTGGTAACGCTAATAAAACTTCCAGAAATAAAAAATTGATACAATAAGAATATGGTGACAAAAAACTTTACACCAAGGATAAACATTCGATAAATAATTGGTTGGTTACATAAAGTACACGAGCCAATACAAACCCGCAAAAAAACACACACTGTTTAATATTTGAAGCATTCATTTGATCACTGCAAGCTGCTTGTTTGTAAAAAATATTATTTAACTGCTCTTGCGTTCGGAGAATCCTAGCCCGTAGTGCTTCATGGGTATTAAGTAAATGAGAAAATATAAGCGTAAATAAAATAAAGTCTTCAAATCCAGTTTTCAAAAGCGGTAGAATGTTTTATTTTTTCTCATGTTTTTATTCATATGGCTTTCAGATACAAGGATTCATCTGTTATTAATCTACCCATGTAGCACCGCGGGTTACAACACATGGGTTCTTGAGTGCAACCCTATTTGAAATAGGTGCATATCTTTTCAACGCTTTTTACAGTATAACGTCTATTATCATACGCTACCAGCCAACACCAACAGCTTGTTGTATTTTCTAAAGCAGGGGAGGTCGATCATGTCATAGATTGTAGCTAGTGAGATAATAATGAGATAAACATGCAGGGTATTAAAGCGGGTTGAGAACCTTCAAGTTCCTATAGGATACTATGGTCCCCAAGCCGCTGTAGCGGGTTGACCAACCGGTTAGAAGCCAACCCGCTGTAGCAGGTTGAGTGTCAACCCGTTAAAGCGGGTTGAGAACCTTCAAGTTCCTATAGTATACTATGGTCCCCAAGCCGCTGTAGCGGGTTGACCAACCGGTTAGAAGCCAACCCGCTGTAACAGGTTGAGTGTCAACCCGTTAAAGCGGGTTGAGAACCTTCAAGTTCCTATAGTATACTATGGTCCCCAAGCCGCTGTAGCGGGTTGACCAACCGGTTAGGAGCCAACCCGCTGTAGCAGGTTGAGGGTCAACCCGTTACAGCGGGTTGAGAACCTTCAAGTTCCTATAGTATACTATGGTCCCCAAGCCGCCGTAGCGGGTTAACCAACCAGTTAGAAGCCAACCCGCTGTAGCAGGTTGACGCTCAACCCGTTGCGTGTTGATAATTCGACATAAATAGCGAAATGCTATCTCCTGCGTATGCGCACTGCAACAATTGCGCTTCACAGCACACAGAGATTTTTGCTATAGCTAGACATCTTCAACCAAAAATCAAGCACTGGACGAAAAAAAAGGAAATAAGTACCTTTAAATGTATACAAAAGGGCGAAGAAATTTAAACTTTAGATCATTTCAGTGTATCTTTCAGTAGGCTGAAATATTAACTATAAGTACCTTTCAGCGCTTTTTTAAAGTTTTCGAAATGTTCATTACGAAACTTTTAAGAAAACCACTGAAAGATACAAAAATTTAAACTTTATGAAACTATCCTGAACACGTAAATCTCAGTAAATCTTATCTTTAATCTCTTTTAAGTTCCTTAAATAAACATTAATGTAACTTTCCTGAATTTCAAAGCCATTAAATATTATCTTTAAATCTCTTTTAAGGTCCTTAAATAAACGTTTATGTGACTATCCTGAATTTTTAAAGCGTTTCAAGTGTACCTCGAATGGCTTTATATAACTATCATGAACTCTTAGATTAAATTTCACCTTTTAACATTTAGAAAGTTAATCTCAATTTCATATTTAAGAACCTAGAAATAACGTTTCTAGGTGTTTTTCAATATAGATTGTGTGTGGTTCTACAGCGTTTGGAGCACTGAGAATTTTGCATAGTTTAATCCACATCATAATAATTTTTGAGCAGGGAGACACAATCAATATTAAGCTTTCATTCTATTTTTATTTAAATCCTCAGTCGTCTCTTACATGTGCATAATGGCACGAAATCTGATATGATATACAATTCTTATAACTTACATCTAAAAAGCTATCTTTTATGTGAAAATGCTAACTATAAAAACTAAAGTAGAACAAAAATCAAACAGTCAGCTTGACTCAAAAGCATATTTATGAAAGTAGGAAATAATCAATGTTTTTTATGTATATAAAAATGTAGAATAGGGACAAAAACATCATGAAAATTATTTAAATTTTAAAAGGCTGAAAAGCTCTAGCCAAAAAGAGCCTTGTAAATAGTATTTGATTTAAAAAAATATATTTTGTATTGATGATATAAAAAGAAATAGGCTTACATAACCCTATTCCCTGCTGACAAATTTGGACTACATACTATTTGATTGTGTTGGACGCTGCGGGGTAGAGGTATGTAGAGGTCTTGGTGCACTGCCGCCAAGCATCTTATTGGAGGTTCGCTTTAATACTGCATATTTCTTGGTGTTCTCTGGACAGGGTCTGTCTGATCGTCTTACTCCTCTCACTCTCTTTGCCATCTTGAGCAAAGCCCTGCGACTAAGTTACATTCTCAGTGATGGCTCTCTAACTCCTTCAAAATTCTAAGCTCATTTTTCGCCCTTTTCAATGATTTAACGAAGAAGACAACCCCATCTCCCTCTTCCTCGCTCTTCTCCGATGAAATGTTGTGTACATCATTCAGAACATCAGCAAACCTCTCCTTCTCCTCTGGCCAGTTGATAGTCTCCACAGCATTTAGGACTTTCTGCTGTTTCTGTAAAGAAAGAAATTGTTTGATAAGTATCTGCACTGTTTTATAAAGCCTATTATTCCCTTCTTCATAGCCATAAATGCAGGAAAAGCTTTGCACAGTTTCATGTTTTCTTGACCAGGAAAGAAAGTGACTACGGCTTTAGAAACTATTATTTTATTTTGTCATCCTTTTTGGAATCTATATTGTTTTTTCATTAGTGCACTCCCCAAGCGAACTTGCACTAAGGTGATCCAATGACTTTTTGTGTGGCACCCTCACACAAGGGGATAAGCCCTTACTGACAATCTCTAATTTTCTGGATAGTTTGTAAATGGTTAATTAGTTACTTCTTGTGCTGTTATTTTGCCACCAAAGGCTGGAGAGAGTGCAAGTTACCAAACAAAAAGTCATTTGATTTGTTTACAAACACACAAGTGTTGCACAAGTGCATATCTACTTTTTCCAGCAAATACAGCATTTTAAATTTTAATACAATCCTTTAAAAGAGCCATTCAAGGAAGTATAATAGCAATAACGTATACCAACCTATCAAAACCTTTGTGGAAATTTTAAGAATAAAAGGAATTTTCATAAAAACTAAAATGCTATTGTGTTAAAGCTGAGAAAATTCAGAGGGTTTAACTACACCAACAATATTCAATTTCAAATACTCACTATGATGACCGTCTGGTACTGTCTGCATGATTTCCTATAAGCATCCAGCGTCCCATCATACTTTTTATTTATGTCATCCTTCAGGCTTTGGAAATACTGTTTAATGCAGCTAAAAGGGAAAAAATCAATTAGCATGCTCGAATTGCAGAAACATCTTTCTGGTTTCACATCAACGATGGTGGCAAAAAAAAAAAAACGCTACGACTCTTAAGCAATAAAAAATGAATATGTTCAAAAGTAACAGACAATTAACTTAATAAAAAACAATCAAAATCAAGAATAGATGAAAGTGACAATAGCATAATGTAAAATGGTATTTTATCGAGAATCATGCTTCATTTGCAATTTTTATTAGATCTGAGATCAGCGTTTTAAGTTGACGGCCGCGGTTAACTGCCGGTAGCTGCCTTCTAATGAAACCCCTGATATTGATTGCTTATATTGATTATGTTGACTGACTTTGAATTAAGTGTCATCCCTTTTTCGAACCAAAGCATAAAATACTGGACAACTAAAACTCATAGTAAACAGACACAATAAAAAATGCAACATTTCTTAGGGATTTTCCACTGAAAATGTAAAAAGGTTGTTTTCTTACCATTGAAAATCATCATTCTATATCTGGTTGCATTTGTTGTGGGTTTTTTTCTGGGATAGCATTATCCCAGGAAAAACCAACAATAATTATAACAACAATTGATTTGGTATTTGAAATTTAGGCTGACAATATTGGCATTGTTCTGTAATTAGTTATTCTTAATGATTACCAGAAAAATAAAGAGATGCCAAGCAATGTACTAGCTCAATAACAACCGAGCATAATCTTAAAAAAAAACATTGATTTGTATAAAATATAACAAGTGCTTCATGTGAAGAATATAAGATTTCTCCGCTGGCCAGATAAGATAGAACCGAAGGCTCTTTAGCGTACGGCGGAACGCTGATTCGAATCGAATGATAGATACTATACTACTCAAAGAGGAAAAAGATAGCCTAAACTCGAAAGGTTGCCCTTAAAGACAAGAAATAATCAAGAAACGAATAAACAAGAACTGGTTCCGATCAGTTAGGCTTACCTGAAAGTATCTGAGGCTCCCTTTCGGCGACAATTTCAGCGAGTTCTGTCTTCACTGTTGAATTCTCACCTCACGCACGCAGTCGCTGATTTCCCGCTTTTAAAGCTCTGTTTTCCCTCCAAACTTGAAGGTTATGTGATCAACATGTTTTCATTGGTAGGCTTTGCCGAGCGATTTGGTGTCATTTAAAGAAATAGCGCATCTTTTTGCGTGGATATAGAGAGAAGTTAGTTGTACCAAAGTCACACTTCTAAATACGCTATGCGAATAGCCCGCCGTGGTGGTCACGTGAAGGGAAAACAATAGATACGCTTGTGCGTCACTTCCTCTCGCATATGACTGACTTCCTCTCCGCCGGTGAAGCTGTTATTATTACTGCTAAAGGCAAAGTAATCCTAAAATAATGCGAATATCAATTTTTCATCGTTTTTTCTTTCTCCCAAAATACAAATCACTTGGTTAAACAAGAAACCGAATATTCTTAGAGCTATTTATATGCGTTTTATAAAACGTTCCTGATATTAGCCAAAAAAATATTATGTTTAGAAACGAAATTAACTTCTAAACTACGGTAAATATTTTCTAAGTCCAACGAATATGATGAAATTTAGAACTAATGAAAGACACTTAAATCTCCTAAAGATAATAAGTTTTCGATAAAGGCAAAGAAAGTTACTTAAAGTCAATACTACATTTAAAGGAATTTAAGTTAACAATCAATTTCTACTTAAAGTTGCTACTGACTTTCCCTGCTAGCAGAGGCCTCTTTTCTCTGTATTTCGCTGGGCTGGAGTTCGCGAGGAAAAGATACCTCTGCCATGGGTCGCAAGTTCGTTTGATCAAACCGCCGTCCACGATCGTGGACGAGATCCAGAGCGCATGCTCCGTTCATTAATTACTGGCCACTATTTGAGCCCACAAGGACTAGCGCATGCATGAAACGTATATCCGCTGCCGGATAATAAGCCCGCATTCGAAACGGCGTCCTCCGTAGAAATATCACGCGACGAATTATAAAAGAAGCCATTCAATGCCTTATCTTCATTCAGAATTTTCTCTCTTTTGACAAACGAGTCAATCTTCCGTTTACAGGTTTTGCATATTCTTCTGGGAATAGCTCGGATCTAAGTTTACCAAAAAGTTTTGTAACATTTTCTTCGAATCCAACTGTGCGATATTTACATTAAAGAAACTCGCCTGTCCAGATGTCTTGAAATTAATCCCACAAACAAGACAAAACTCGTCTTTGCTGCGTTTGTTGTTCAATCTTTTTTAGTGACGTTTTAGGTGATTGAAATTGAACAGTTGTTTTCCTTTTTCGAAAAGGAGAACTAACCGGAGTTTGATTCATGATTTCCGATTAAACCCATGCAAACCATATTGACAGCTTTCGCGCGATGGTACGGGTTTTGGCACGTCGGTAACTTATTAACGCTCACGCATGCGCAACAGAAACAGTTTCGACCCATGGCAGAGGTATCTTTTCCTCGCGAACTCCATCCAGCCCAGCGAAATACACGGAAAAGAGGCCTCTGCTAGCAGGGAACTACTGACTATAAAAGCCCCACTTAGATGTGACTTAAATTCTTTATTTCGTCTAGCTTAAATTTCTTGATAACTTTAAGTAATCAATAAAGAGCAAGAAAGTTGTTTAAAGTTACTAATGTCTTTAAGACAACTTTAATTTGATCTTAAAGTTATTAGTACATTTAAGAATCCTTAAATAAATACTTAAATATTCTTAAAGTTAGTACTGACTTTAAGTGTGGCCTTTAAATGCAACTTATAGACAGTAGTAAATTTAAGGTACATTTCGGATATGTCTTAAATGCACTTAAATTCTTTATTTCGTCCAGTGAAGGGTTCTATTTGCTTTTTTTTTTTTTTAAGTCAAGTCCAGTTCAGGTATACGCTTCCCCTAGGGTCTTAAACAACATCATCAATATTCTTATGTGAGAGTGTTCAGATCTAATGAAACTTGGCACCATATTTAAATAAGGCCACCTATACTCCTATACACACATCTATACACCCATACACACATTACCAGCACTAACTGTCGGTTTATGCCGTTAAAAAATAAACAAGAAATCTCATGGTCGGTTTATTAACTTAGCATAGTGATGATGATGATAATGATAATGATGGTGGTGGTGGTGACGATGGTTGTGTTTATTATTCTAATGAAAAAGTATGATAACTAAAACTATCATCGCTTATATTTCAGAAATACTTTGGTTGTTTCGGGAGCAGGTTAAACAGGCGTAAGAAGATCGGAATAAAGCGAGACATGACAGTGAATGAGTCACCATCGGACAGTCTAACGAACATGCAATTTACATTAGCGGATCATGGCCACAGGTGACGCATTTCAGTGATGGTTTATTTAAAGTGGTGGTTCTTGTATTATCATTACTACTACTACTACCACTACTACCACTACTACTACTACTACTACTATCACTCTCACTACTACTACTACTACTCTCACTACTACTACTCTCACTACTACTACTACTACTACTACTACTATTACATCATCATCATCATCATCACCATCATCATCGTCGTCGTCGTCGTCGTCATCATCATCATTATAATCATCATTATTATTATTATTATTATTATTATTATAGAATCGATGTTATCAGCACAGAGCTGCGCGCGCATAGAGAGCTACTCGAGAGTATTGCCGCTGCTCTACACCGCACACCCAGTGAGCCAACAAATGAGAGGAACGTTCGGCGGCAAGAAGGCTCGGAAGAAAACATTCTCATGAAGCTATGAGAGGGATGACTTCTCTACTATGATGCTAATGTAATAGATTTAGGTGCTGCCTAAAGCGGAGCCAGCACTTCGACCTTCAAATCGATAGTCCCTTACTAAAAAAAATATGAAGAGAGAAACGGAGGTACTCAATGGCTGGTCCTAAAGTAGCTACCCATTATGAGGTATTTTTACATGAAACGAGCATGCTTTATTTGTAGATAAAAAAAAAGCGTGCTAATGATTTTTCTCTTGTTTCTTGCTTATATGCCTAGTAAAATAAATTAACATTGATACGAATGGGGTTTGACAATATTTGCAGATGAGATATAATGAAAGTTTTGATTCACCTGCAACTCCATATACAGTGCTATTTGCGTTTCTTTTAAAATCAGTAGCCAAAATTATATTAAAGGTGTTTTATTCAAGCTTATTCTAACAAGACTATAATATATAAATAAAAAAAATGAATAAATAAATATAATAAATATAAATAAAACGATATTGTGAGGTTGATGCTTCTATTAATAAATGCTGTATTTTATCTTTAGTTTTGTGCTTCACCATACAACCGTGTAATTCTTTATGTGAGGTTTAGATAATGGACGCGAGTGTTCTATGGGATTTAGGGCACGAATTAACAAAAGTCAGCGAGTGTGTGAGCACGAGTGTGTTAATGAAATGCCTGCGTTTTTGGTTCATGCTAAGTAATGATACAACATTTCCAGCGTCAACCTGATATTGCTTCAAAGGGCTTCTGCTATTCGTCTGTCTATGACTGTGTACAATGTTCCGCCTAGCCTAACGATCTATAAAGTAGCTCATAGTTATTAATTCCTATATTGTAATATTTGTTTTCTCTGTTTCATTTTATTTAGCACTTTAGAATATGTTCACATGATTTTGGCGCTTTATAAATAAGTATTATTTATTATTATAGAAATGAAATGACACGGATATATGAATGCAATAGCTGCATCTGGCGAATAAAAAAAGGAAAACTTATGAGCGTTGACTGTAGGTGCAGGGTATGTGAGCTGAAAATTATTACGAATGGTGCTTCTGGTAGAATAATAGAATGACTTTTTTTGATATCCGCCGGGAAACAGTCCGAAGTTGATAAAACATTGCCATGTCGTAAACTAGCCCACTATGTTCTAATGACTGCCAGCCTAACCTAACAAGCATGTCCGTAACGCTACTGTCTCGTATAGAATCGCTCAGCACAAAGCGAGCGGCGAGACGTTGTACGAATTCCACGCACTTGATATCCTGCTGAGTATAGGGGCTCCACGCAACAGTCGCGTATTCGACAATTGGTCTCACAAGGCACGTGTGGGCTCTCTCCTTGACGGCCGGCGAACACGAGGAGATGCTTCTTTGTTGCTTCTATGATTGATGCTTCTATCTTTAGGAACCAAGTGATATTGGCCTTCAACTACTCTGCCTATTTGCTCCAACTGAGCGTTGATGTGTAAGACCCCCAGGTACTTCTGGAAACTCACGCCCTCTAGAGTGGAGCCGTGGAGTGCGCGATCAACGGCTGTCGTTTCTGTGTGATGGACAATTTGAAACACTTGTTTGGGGCAAACGAAAGCTGCCATTTTTTGGCTTTCCTGCTTGGTAACCACCTTACATTCTTTGACAATTTCCAATTTATGAGTTCAAGCTTGGAAAGACTAGTATAAAGGAGAGTAGTTAGAGGGTTAGGTGTGTTGTGTCTAGAGTATAATGTTGTTTTTGGAGTGTAGAGGTAAATGGTAGGATTAGGGAGATGTTGAGGTGGATGTCTGAATATGGGTGATAATATAGAATGATGGGAGGTTAAACAAGCAAGCTGTTTCATGAAAGGTACAGGAGGTGGAAAGGAAATTGTGTAGAAAGTGGTCAAATATGTGAGATTTATGTTTGTGTGGTAGCAGTGTGGATAGAAAGAGAGGTAATGGGGGTAGAAGGATTGCGCGAAGGCGGAAGTAAGATTGTAGATGTAATAAACGTAGAGATACTGCAATAGCATAAAAAATTCCTTTTGTGTTTTTTGGATTTTTATCAGAAAACTCTCCCCATTTCCAACGAAAAATAAGGTGCACTTTTTCAGATTTCGCAACAATGAATGAATGGTGCGGTGAGATATCAGTTAAATTAAATCACCTTTTAACTGGTTTGAGTGCTGGTGTGAGTGCGGTATTAGACGCGGTAGTGGTGGCTTTGCAGGCTTTGCTAGTCGCAAAGCCGGTTGACGACGTTTTGTCAATCGACTGTAAATAGGCGATGAGCGGGGAATAGCGGCGAGTGAATGTATGGAGACGTGAGGAGAGGTGATGGAAATTCGTAATGTGTGGTGGTCTGTAGTGCAATGTGATAAGGGGATAAAACAAGAGCGTAAATTACAATAGTGTGGATAAATATGTGATGTGTCGGGGTTAAAAAGGTACATTGAAAAAAGGTGATTGAGGGTAAAATTAGTGGTTGGTTGCTGAGGGAAATTATTAAGGGTGGAAGGACAAGTTAGTGAAACAATAATAGAGATTGAAGAAGTGTTGTGAAAATGCTTATAACTATGTAACGCGTTGCTCCGGTTAAAGGGAAAAAACGCGGAGAATAGGTTCATGAATTGTATGTTGCCGAGGGGGGAGGGGCTAGAAACAGGTGCGGGACAGAGGGAGCGTGGTAGCTAAAGTGCTGATAGGGAAATTGATGCGCCACTTGAAAAAAAAAACAGAAATTTAGATATGATGCGGTATATGAAGACTATTCTTGATAGCTGAAAGCTATCGTATAACTCATGAAGAGCATTTTTATTTTTGTCCTTTACAATCAATTATACAAATTATACAATTTAATAGCTTTGAAATCAAACCAAATATTATTTTGGAAATTCAAGCGATTTTCTAAACTTTGATTGGGTGATGTGAAAATATTATTCGGATAAACATAAGTATAACGATTGTATCTTCTGATAATACTTTATCTATTAAACTTAAAAAATTTTACCGATGGCCTGAATAGTGTTTTGAATGTAGAGATCTATATATAACACGAATATATTTTGTAAAGCGCATTTTATAATTATTTTTAACTTAGTATTATTATCTGTATTAACTATTTTTTGTTGAATATGGGGGGATGTGTATTGTAGACCTCAGCAAATCACTTATGTATGACTTTCACTATTAACTACTACAAATAAAATTAATACAACGATAAGGATAAAATACTCATCACCAAAACCGACTCCCAAACCTATGAAATCAAAATCGAAAAGGTTTATAAACTCTTCGGTCCCCTAACACCTGTGGTAACTGACTGGCATATTAGGTCAGACGGCTCTGAGCTGCAGATGAGTTAAACGACAGACAGACCACCCGATGGGGTCATAGGACGAAACAGGTAGCCTGTTCCGATCTGAACTCCAAGAAGTTTAGCCACTCTTAGACTTCTATCCATGTTACCGGGCAAATGGTAATATCATTCTCATAACGCTTTAAGGAGAACAGGTTTGTCCCATCCCTCAGACTCTTCGTCAACACGCAATTGAAAAGTAAACCATCTCTCCTTGGAACTTTGAAGTATATATTTCCCTTTGTTTTAACTTTCCCAAGGTCCCCCGCTCTACGTCCGCAGAAAACAGTCTTAAAGAATGCTTGGTCTCTAGCTAGCACGTATATCTGGCTTGGAGATAGGCCTTCTTTGTTTAGCTTTCCTGCGATCATATCGGATATAGCGCTCAGATCGGCAAGGAAAAACGGTTCTGCTTGAGATGGAACAATCCTCGCTTGTAGTTGTTTCCGCCTAACTGCTGATAAATATTCCTTTACTTCCCTCGCTGCAGCGGGATTACCATAATCAGGGATTGGGGAGGCATCACTTCCCCTTCCGGCAGCTGGAAATAAAAAGCGAAATTTTTCAATCAATGCGTCCACTGTCCCAAACGCTAACCTTCTAGAACAATCACATGTGGACTTCTTTTTCTTCCCGAAACAAGGGCATTTATTATGATATATTATAGATTTACCATCTGAGGCTGACGCTGAAATAATGTCCTGGAGAACTCAATGAAGCCAAAAAAGCTGCCAGCTCTTTCTCCACGCCCGCGTTTTGGTTCACAACCGCCGCCGAGCAGTTGTGCGGACAGGAACGGTCACACGCCTATACCCACACCTCAGACAGAAACAAAAGAATTCGTCATTTGGGTACTGGCACTACGGGCAACATACGGCAACAACAATAGCGAATGCTTGCACTGTTGAGTCTATCTATAGTCCCAGGAAAAGAAAGCACTGTACAGGAACCAAGACGCACTTCTTAAGTCCCAGGTAAAACCCCCAAATGCGTTAAAATTCTTACAACCACATATAAGGCGACTGCGGCTGCCTTGTAGCTAAATTGGAGTTTTATTTGAGCCATTGGTCGCGACCAAAGTCCCTTTTCTGCGAAGACCTCCCCATTCAGGCGATCATCGATGTACAACGAACATGCAATTCCTTTCCTCCTAAAGAAACTGGTTGCCACAAGATCCAAGGTCTGATACACGTAAGGGGAGTTTTCCAACCAAAAGGGAGAGTATGGCACACATCAGTAACCGTCCCACTCAATAACAAAACAGGAGGAGATTCCCTCATCCTTAAGTTGGGATAGCGAGCGTCTACACATAGTCTTGGCTTTGAGGGCTCGATAGTAATGGGTAATACAATGTATGGGGCTTCCACCTCCCCAATTCTCCGCCAGAGCTTTACTGCCCCTGTCGCTACCCTCTCCCTAAGTGTGTTAGATATAAACTCCGTAAACCCTTTACACGATGGGTGGTTCTTGTATCTCTTCGGTGGTGGGGTTGCACAGTCATATTTTTGTCTTTAAACGATCCTTTAAAAGAAAGGAATCAACATTCACTCCGTTAGAAATCCATTCATTTATTGCACTCTTTCTTTTGTAGCCCTTCGAGAAAATCTGCCTTAACTCTTTGTTACTGTGTACCCCACCCGCTTTGAATGACTTTGGGTCACTCACGGACAGGCTATTAAGAATAGGATGTTCCCCTGCTATAACATTGTCTACGTCTTCCAATAGGCGCGCTAAAGTTATCACCTCTTCTGAACTCGGGCTCCCATCCAGTTTTACCCACTCTAATAATTCACTTCCAAAGGACAAATAGTCCGATCGGAACATGGGTTCAAAAAGATGACAATAACTGCTTTGATAGCAACAAAGGACAAAACAAAGTACAAAACGCTTGAGGTGCCAACTCCCGGCCTCCCAGGATATAGGGCCACGTGTAAATTATCTGTTTAGATATTACGTGTTACCCCTAATAAAAGTCTATCTATCTATCAATCTATCTATCTATCTATCTATATACAAAAAAAAATACGGGGTTGCAAGACCAATAAACCAGAATGCATTTTGATAATGCTAATTTTTAATATGCAATTCCGTTAGTCAATACATTAACAATCTTATCCGTTTACAAGTACAGTACAGTCAGCCTTTCTTATTACAATTTCTGGCAAAGTGACCAGGTTGGCCATAGTTAAAGCATTTCCTCTGTTGTCTCTTGGACCAGCATCCTGCCAGCAAACTTCGGATGTGCTTGCAGTAAAAAAGTACTTTCTAATGCCTTCTCAACCACCTTGGAAACCTCTGCTTCCTCTTTAACATCCACTAACTTGATTAGGGCGGATTGAAGGGCCGGACTCTGAATCAAAGGGTGGCACTGTTGGAGGACAATTCTGAAGCGGTTTGCTCTTTCATCCCCAAATTCCTTCGAAAAGTCAACCAGCTGCTCTAGAGCTGCTATTGCAGTATATGGGTCAAACAGAGGCTGTGGGGTTGAAATGAGCAGCTGCAACGATGCCCTATTTTATTTCTTTTTCATCTCCTCTAATACCTAGTGCACACCAGCGACATATCGACATAACGAAATGGGCGCGCGCACTCTTATCTTCGACATAACGAAGAGGCCTATTCATAATTAGTTCGGCCTTATATAATGCCAATGACGTAATCCCTAGGGATTATGAATATTCAATGAAGTTTAAATAGATTTCCTTTTTTAACTCGAGAATGCTGGAAAGCATTTATGAGTTGTTGGAGGGACTTCTGTGTCACTCGATTTTCTGATGGTTGGATGATGAATCATCCGTACTTTTAGTGGTCTTTCTGTGCTTAAGCAACACAGCAATCCTTAGATCATATTTAAACATTCGGTGTTTAACTTCCGGTTAGAGCTTAGTACTATAAAAGGGTTACGTAATGGAGTTGTGCCTACTACGGTTATTATCTGACATAACCTCGTCGTAGAAGTTCTAGATGTAGAGGTACTAGCATCAGCCATGCCATTTATGGAGAAGAATGACGTAGTGGTGCGCCCTGCAAAACGACAGGCTATAGTTGGAGACAATACCGTGTACACCTATGGAGTCCCCACGCGACCAGCACCTCTACTACAGCACGGCGGGCAGTGGTCCTGCGTGCACCTGCACGACAGATTGGTCAGGAGAATATCTGAAGGTTACAATCCCCGACGACTAACCTGCAGATGCCGAGTACTCCCTTGAGTCCCGAATGGACGCGCCCAGCACCCGTCAAGTAAAGCTATCTACAATGTGGCCACCGCCTGGCATCGTCACAAGCATAGCTGGAAAGATACGCATCCTAATCCTCACCTCGGAACCGCGCTCACTCAAGCGCAACGAGCATTTCTGTCAAGTGCGCCGGGTGTTTGAGTCACCGAACGGCACAATAGTCCAACTCGCACTATCCCTACAGACAGGTTGTATTCAACAAACGTTTCTCTGGATCCGAACATTATCCCCAAGTATGAGAGCTAAGTTAAATACCCTCCACCAAGAATACGACCAAGTGTTTACCCCAAATATAGAAGGGTAAAACGGTGAAGTGGGTCCCTTCGAAGCCAGTTAACATGGGACCAGTCGAGCCTCCCCAACGAAAGGGACGCCTCCCCCAGTATGCCCGTGACAAGATACTCGATTTACAAAACAGGTTCAACGAGTTTGAGACCCAAGTGGTCGTTAAACGCCCAGAAGACATAGGTATATCCAGGGGTGGATTCAGGTTTTTGAGTGAGTAGTTTCTACTTAAACCCCAACACTAGGAGGGTTTGGGGGCATGCTCCCCCAATAAAATTTGAAATTTCAAGCTCTATAAATGCCATTTCCTGCATTTTCTGAAAATTACCCCAAAAAGAACAAAAATCATGCTATCATAAAGGCATAAAACGTTTTATTTTGTTGAAGGTGGTACATGGAACAACTTGCTCTACAAAAAATATCTGGTATCCAAACCGGTGCCACTGGTCTATGTTCAATATGGCTGCCGACTAACTGTCTTTGAGCAGGAGGAGAAAAAATGGTACTTATAGATGGCAAGCCTGTGGTTGGTCCTTGGTCCAGGAGTTTTCTAGATAATAAGCAAAAAAAAAAATCCAGCATTCTTCTGACTCTAGTGAAAGCAAACGAAAGAAGACCGTTAGGGGAGGTACAGACCGTTTTATACTTTTGTCGATAGTTTCCGCGGTGGTTTCCAAGTGAGTTAGTCAATCAAAAATGGTTTTGAGTGAGTTCCAACACAATGAAAAAAATTCCAGCCAATCGCGCGAGGTTTTCAGTGTGTTCCAGTGCTAACTATAATAACACCTCACCCATCCCCTATGCTTGCAAATTGGTGACACAATATTTTCCGATCTTATCCGACGGATTCCCGAAGGTTCCCGAAAAGTGATCGAAGCTCAAATCCAAAGCTCGTGATCCAGGGCGCTCCGTGAAGTCGCATAAGAATAATAACGACGATAAGGCATCTTTTTACGTGTTTAATTTAATAAAAAGCAAAAATACAGGAGATTGAATGATTTCCAAAGACAAGCCAATAGTTTCTAGGGAGATCGGAGTATTTTTAAAAAAGCCATTCAAGTTCAAAATAACTTGGTCTGAAAAACTTTGAGTGTGTTCCGGAACTCACGTAAACTACCCTGGATCCAACGATGATATTATCGATATCTATGAGAAGAATGAGAAGAGAAAAATTTAAAAAAAAACAATTGTATAGCCTTCAAACGATGGTATCAGGACTAATATAATTCAATGGCAAGTATAACAATACCAGGAATAAAACAGTTCAAATACAAGGGAATTATTGTTATTCCTCTGTGATCACCTTTGGGACTGTGCTGAGTAGCTTTTTGTAGCTTTGTTGGCTATTTTACTGTCGTTCACAAGAAAAGCAATAAATGTACTATAGACTGCCTCTAGCTGTTTGCCAAAGACACATCTTGCTTTGATAGGCTTGATATTGCTGAAAAACAGATTTTTTTTTTTATTTTTTTTATGCACTGCAAAGTTCAGTGAATTTTATGTTCCGCAAAGTTCAGTCCGGAGCTTTTCTTATTCATCCTTTCCCAGAGTACCCTGGGTACCAGAGTCTCGAGCTTCGTTCGTTTACTATGGCCTGACTACTTACTACGCCGCGACTCGTAGTCAGAAAGGGCTTGTAAGTATTTACTCATTTAATATTTTCTTGGCGATTGCAACCAAACTTGGCAGGTGTCAGGGACATCAGAAAACGTGTCAACAGGATGCTTGGGCTACTTAGGAGGAACCTTTCAAACTGCCATCGCAAGGTCAGAGAGGGAGCCTACAACAGCCTGGTGAGGGTCGTCATATCCGACTATACCAACGAGTATACAAACTATACTAAAGGCGCAGTTTACTTATTGTTGACTACACTAAATTGGAAGTCACTTAAGTGAGCAGGTTATTATGTGTGCAGTGAGTGCATAAAGTTATGTGCGCAGTTTGTGAGTGCCGTTATATGCGCGGTGTGTTCCTGACATTATATGCGCAGTGTGTACGTTATGTGCGCAGTTTGTGCGTTATGTGCGCAGTGTATGCGTTATGTGCGCAGTGTGTTTGTGTCGTTCTGTGCGCTGTGTGTGGGTTCTTTATCTGCGCGGTGTGTGAGTCGAATGTGTGCAGGGTGCGCATGTCTTCATACGCACAGTGTTCACTGTTTTTGTTTAGTTTTGCGCGCAATTAGGTGTGTAGTCGTCTTTTACCCCATATAATATGCGAAGAATGTTCGTCTTATGTATGCAGTGTATGCCCTTCGTTGTGCACAGTTTGTACCTGCTATTATCTGCGCCTTTTTTGTTGGCAGTGCATGAGTGTCGATATGTGCACAGGGTGTGCGTGTTTCTAGGTGCAAAGTGAGCATGTGTGTGCAGTTTGTGTATGTTGTTATCAATAGGTAATATGCATAGTGCGTTGGTGTTCATACATGCATGGTAGTGTGTGCGTTTTGTTAGGTCCACATTGTTCATGTCGCAATGTTCCCAAATTAGGGGGTTGTGACGGGGTCATTTCGCGACAAATCAAACATTGGCCAACACATGACGCCTCCCAATCTTTATTTTATTATTCATATATATATATATATATATATATATATATATATATATATATATATATATATATATATATATATATATATATATATATATATATATATATATATATATATATATATATATATATATATATATATATAAATGATGGTTGAAGGCTTTCATAGAAAGTGCTCAATACTCGAAAGTAGAGCGGTGGTTAGTAACAAATTGCGAATTTAAAATCCCAAAAATGACAAAATGTCAGGAAAATGCCTGTCGAAAATATTAACATCAATTGTTTTGTTCCAAGGCTCATCGTGAAAAAATGAACTGGGCACTTACCTTTATTGTTTCGTTGGAAACAAATATTTAGGAATATATGAGTTATAGTTCGCTGAGAAGTCATGTGGATTTGACCCCCTACACATTTACCAAGGCAGCTGTAGCATCTCTAAAATTCTCCGATAAACAATGAAGCATCTTTCATTGTAATCAAACTGCCACGTATTGTAGTAATTAATTAAAATAGATTGAATTGAAATGGATTTAAGAACCCCCAAAGGCTAAGTTTCAGGAAAATGTTCAAGTCATCCATCTCGCACAGTCTCATTTGAAAGCTTGTGAAAAATAAAATAGGCATTAACCACGTTTTCCTTGAAGTATTTACAAAAGTATCAACATGGGCTAACTGAAAATCAACCCATTTTTTCCATAATCTATCGCTCATATAAAAATGCTAAGGGTTGAAATATGGACGACCCACTGCAATACATGGTAGATTTAATGTGTTAGGCAGTAGCACAGAGAAGGAGCACAGACAGCGAGTAGTAGCACAGGGTATGAGAGTCTTGATCAAATGACGTATGCCCATCACTGAGCCCTCTCCCACATGGAAGAGATGATCACCCTTGTTTCCGGACTCGTATTGGTAACGTCCCTATATGTTAGGCACTTACTTGCTTGTTATTAGTGTCTGTATAGGTATCAATAGAAAGACTACAGACAAGCTGTAGAAAAACTAGATGGTCTGCGTAGGCGTGGTGTAGTCAAGATATAAATCAGCACAAGGTTAAAAAGGTATGTTGAGCCTCTGTGAAACAGAATAGTTACGCTGACGTTTCGAGCGCTAGCCCTTTGTTGGAGTAAAAGAAACTGAATCGGATGGAAGAGTGGTATTTATATAGTTTAGTGTGCAAACAATAGGTAATAAGCCGGCGCCGCGCGCGCGAGCCGACAAAGGAACAATAGGCGGGGCGGGGCTAAAAAAATCGTAATTGTCTATGAAATGAACAGTTTTTCGTTTGTACCTAGGAGGGCTCTGTAGCCATCGTTGCGATGTTTACAATAACGCGTGCCGAGCATGCGAACCGGCTTCCCCGATGTAAATCATACAGCAAAGCTTACAAGGAATACAATAAATGAGATTGCTAGTAGTGCATTTGATATGGTCAAGATATCTAATGTTGAATACTTTAACTGAATATACGTTTAGTATTCAGGAAATAGATAACTATTTCGGTTTTAACGTCTTTCATATCACTTGCTGACTGATACGATGTCTAAGATAATTTAAAATTTCTCGCTGTACTGTAATGGTACCATTGTCAAAAGTATTCACATTCACTTTCCAAAGCGCCCTTGTCAGCCACATCTCTGTTATTGTTATCATTGCTCATTGCTAGACAGAAGGTAAACAAATATCGAAAAACAAAAAAAAAACATTCTAAAAGCAAAGCTTTTCACTTCCCATCGTAATAGCTTCTTAAATTGACAGATGTAAATGGATTCTTTTTGATACTGTATTTTGCTGGGATAACAGAGAAAATTATCCTTCTCAAAATGCATTGCAATGCTGCCGGTTACATCTGCAAGAAGTCTTAAAATAATCCACTTCGGGATTGCGATGTTAATTAGATTTTCTACTATGAGAATAATAGGTGAACAAAATATAAAAAAAACGTTTGACAAATGTTCGACTGCTTTGAAAATTGCTGTCTAAAAATATAATGAATATCGAGTAAATATAGATAGATAGAAAGCCCTAATCAAGTTAACATATGTAAATCAGTTTATAGAGGCGACTGCAATGCATCATGGATAGGATGGGCTGGCCTTTGGTGTTGTTTGAAAAATAAAAGTGTCATCAAACATATTTTTTCTTTTCATTCTGAATAAGCCTCAAAATTCACACTGTGTATTTATCTTCACGCTTTCTAGAAATACAAATGCGTGAAAATAATACTCTTGTTATTTAGACTTTGTCGCACAAAATAATATCTGAATAATATCAGAGTATTCACTACTTCATGGTGTATGATAACCACACAAAAGTGTTCACTGCTACATGGTATGTATTGTTACAGCTGTAACGAACTGTGTTTTAAAATTAAGTTTAAAAAGATGTTTAAAAGGAATTAAAATTTCTTGGTCTTGAGTCCAAAAACGACGATATTTTTTCATTGTTGTACAGACCACTAGTCATTGAGAATTCTAACTATGGCGTGACATACCAAAATAACTTAATTTACTTTTGGACATTGCCAAAAGTACATATAACAGAACATATTTAGACCAGAAACAAACTTGCTTGACTTTCCTTTACAGTGGCACTTGTGAACAGGTTGTTTGGTCGATCTGTCGAGCCACGTGTCGTATATGTACCCCTGGGCATTGTTCGTTGAGCACGTGATCCCTATCAAAACTTTGTCCTGAAAAGAAGATAATGTGTCGTTATCGTCAGAAAACAGCAATGGCAGTGGTGAAGAGTGGGGGTATCTTAGTGAGGAGAAGGAGTTGCCAAATCCCAAAACACACGGTTAGTGCATTTTATGTTATCTTAATAAAGACGCTACCCTAGTTCCGCAGGCGTCTCGAGTGATTTGGGATTTTTTCGATTTCGGGCTTCCTGTGGCGTGTTCAAGAAAGAGTGGGGCCTGGGTAAGAGGTAGAATGTCCCCCTCCCCTCTTCCGGCTTCCACTCCCAGTCCAACTCGCCAAAGGAACCCCAATTCAAAAAAAAAATACTTAAAAAGTAAAACACACACACACACTCGAGATGCCTGTGGAGGAAGCTATGAAGACGCTATGGGAAGAGAAAGGCTACCACCACGGCCTCTAAGCGCTAAATCTTCGTGATTAAGCTGATATGCTGGGATCAGAAGAATCCAATCAATGTATAGTGTTATACGTCACTATGGACGTTCCTAATTCTCATCAATTATACCCACCTACATAAAGTGTCACACCCAAGTAAATTCATTCCGTCTTTCCCTACTCTTAAGCTACTAGTACTGTAAGAAAACATTTTATCATAATTTTTTTCATATAAAATCATTTTACATTATAGTTCTCTTCAAGAGAGCATAAGATAAGAGGGGGACACTTTGTTATTACACGCGCGCCATGTTGATTCCCAATCTGGTTATTTCTAGTAACCACCACCCCCACCACTGCGCGTGTGCATTTTTACTCACCCTACCCCCGCGCTTTGGCATTTACATCTTGTTGTTTGCCGCTGTTTTGTGATTTGAAACCGCCCTATTTGCACAAATACCATCGAAAATTTTATTCTAGCATCAAGGATACAGGCAGTTGCGGTTTATTAAGGGGATGTAGTACTTCGAGGATTGCAAGATTTCGAAAACGTTTAAAAAAAAAAGACTTCATAGAAAATCAAGAGCGGAAAACCTCCTGCTTCAAACACCGCTTCCGCTGTAACTTGCTGCTTCTTCGTGGTTTCTCAACATTCATTTTCTTCTAATGGTCAAACGTAAGTTAGACATTAGATATTATGATATTGATTTTTGTTAATATTCAGGTGAATTGAGAAGCAATCCAAGAAAAATACATTTCATAAAACTATCCTTGAAGCGAGGGAATGCATTTTTGTGACGATCAAAGCCAGCAAGCTGGAGTATCTGATTTCTAATAGCGAGAAAATAGAGAGGGAGATATTACTGTACTTCTTTGATGCTGTATTTAGACATTTATTTTATTTAACTATTAAGTATATTTTACAAGCTGGAGTCGAGATTTGAATCAAACGCGGTATCACAGCCATTTTATCGCTCGTCGGTGTTTTCTTTCTTCTTGACTTGACCTCGCCGAGTTATTTTACATGATCTCTTTTCATTCCTATCGAGTTGGCAAAACAGCAACACGCAACCCGCGGGGGAGTAGGACAAAATAAAAGGAGCAAATCCTCACGCGCAGTAGTGGGGTGGTGGTTACTAAAAATAGCCAGATTGGAATCGACATGGTGCGCGGGTAATACCAAAGTGTCCCTCTCTTATCTTATGCTCTCTTGTTCTCATACACTAGTAATAGAATTACCTGTCTTTTTTACTGAAATCATGCTTTTCAAAACATTGACCAACAACACAGCCAACACAATAGAAGGCTATAAGTCACCTTTGAATGGAACATACTTAGTGATGGGAGAACAATCACACTCAGCACCCCAGCTATCGAAAAAGCATTAGCGATATCACACAATGGCACTTTTCTAAACCACTACAGGTAAACAGGATAAGAAATTAATTAGCAGAACAGCGAGCCATATAAATGGCCAGAAATGCTTGGTTGAAGGAGAAATAGACGTGTTAATCCGAGAAGGCCGTTTTGATTCTAAAACGACTCAGCACATCACGGAGAGCTTAGCCACCAAACGAGGCGAAAGTGCTAATGGTCTTGCTAATGGTTATCAATGATCAAATCAACTCAGCGCTCGGGTATATCAGCGAAAATGTCAAAGGAGGTGTCCTGTCCCTTAATGTTTCTGAACGCGCATGCGCAATGATGAAGGAACGGTGAAGAACGAAGAAAGAACACCGAGACATATCAGACGACTATCTTCTTTATCTCAAAGAACAACAACTACAAGTCTACGAAACTCGTACAAGCGTGTCTGCGCACATGATGTGTGACGTCACCGGAAGTTGTATAAACCGGATATCGTTACAATGACCAACCAAAGGAAAAATCGCAACAACAACAAAATTCGCTGTCTACGAAAACCAAACGGGCAGTCGACCTGACTATTGAAAAGAGGGTATCAACTGGCTGACGGCAATACTAATGATAAACTGGCTTTGACATGAATAAATGTGAATTCCGAAAGGACGCAATTAGCTGAAGTTGCGAGTGCCCGGTACATCATCTGGGGAGATCTATTAAGTGTGGGCCATGATCTGCCGAAAAGGAGGCTTCCACAAACCAACGCCATAACGAACCTCGCGACTTGGAGGCAGAGCTATTGGTTTGGTGTGCAACGATGTTGAGAACCAATAATACAGAGATTGACGGACGAAGGTCTGAACAGGTGCGCCAATAGAACCCCTGATGCAAGGCTCGACATACATGCGCGCGGCGCCTAATGCAGACTCATACCGAGAACTCTCTATCTAGCACAAGAAATAGATCAAGCGACAATACGCCAGTAGAATGACGGAGGTCCAACATGCCACCTTTACGCCATAAGTATTCACAACAACAGGCGGGATGGCAGAAGAGTGCCTGCGCTATCTGAACTGAACGCTGAACTGATTGCTACTAAGAAGCAAGATACATACAATGCAACATTGTATCCAGGAGTGTCTGCACTATCATAATACGCTCGCTGAGCTGATTGCTACTAAGAAGGGAGAGGACTATGCCAACACTTTGTTCTGGATCAGAGCCAAAATTACATTTGCAATTTTGTGCTGAACCCTGCTGTGCCCTAGATATACAAGATCGCAAAGAAAGGCCCACTGTAACATTGCTGTGCAGATTTTGAAGTAGACAGTTTTAATAATAGAGCCTCATGAGTTTCATCATCATTTTTGTTGAATTCACGGAAGTAACTAATTTGTACTTTGATATAAAAAAAATTGTTAATGAAATTTACACCTATATGTATATTTACACCTATATGTATATTGAATCCCGGGTTTCCAATTCTGTCATTCGACAAGGCTAGTACTTTGTGGATGTCATAAGCATTATCAAATTTGAAACGATCTATCAATCGAGTTCCTGACATTTAATTACATGAAGTATATTTCTAAACAACTCTCTCGACTTGATCCAGCCGATCGAACCATGAAAGCTCAATGTGATATGGTAATTACCGGTAATGACCGGTGAATAAGGAAAATATTGTAGAAAGATTGATATGTGTTTTTACAAGGATGAAAAAACAAATGTTGAAATAACTAAAAATGACGGAAAAAGAGAAACCCCTTACCCAAATAACAGGAATAACCTGTTAGCCATATGATTTCGCTCTCTAAGGATGAAGCGAATTTGGGAGGTCAGCGGTGTGTACTTACCGTAGGTTCGGTGACAACAATATCAGAATCCGCTCCATCACCCGCCGCAGTAGCGACACTAGATTTCTTAACATATTGGCACAGTGAAGAGTTGAACGAGCCGGGGGGACCTTGTGGGCCAGAGCTCCCCGAAGGACCAATGTCTCCGGCAGGGCCTGGAACGCCTTGGGGCCCAGGGAGTCCCTGTGGTCCTGGCGGACCTTGGGGGCCTGGTAGTCTTGATGTGTTGCGAACCGTATGGTTGATATCTTTAAGCTTGGTAAACGAACGTGATTTATAGTGAGTGGAATGCTAAAACCCTGACATTGCCTGGTGTATCACTAGAAGAGAGAGACCTGTGATTTTTTGGGCATTTCTGATGCTTTTTAGAAGATTTTTCAAAGGTATTCTCAAAAGCTCTTAACTTGTGAAAATGACCGACTTTCAAATAAAAATCTGTGGTATTCCTGTGTGGTGATGGTGATTTTTCACAAGAAAATCACATTGAAAATCACAGATGTCTCTCCAGTAGTGTATGTTAACGTTCGTTGTCCCTTGTTAAAGCGTCATTGACACCAGTTTACTTCCGGAGGCCAACGGAAACCACAACCGACATGAGACATGCGAATCTATTAGAATCAGTACTATTTCACAAACCATCCGCTCTAAATTATCACTCATAGCTGTATCACCCATAAATGTAATAACAATCGTAAATGTAAGAACACATCGCCCATAAATGTAATAAACAGTCAACCAGAAATGTAAGAACATGTCGACCATAAATGTAATAAACCATGTCAACCATAATGTAAAAAACACGTCGCCCTTTGACACCTACATGACATTTGCCGTCTAATGATGTTTCCATTAGTCGCAATTATAATGTATTACATTTATGGGGGACATGTTCTTACATTTATGGTTAACATGGTTTACTACATTTAAGGGGGATGGTATGGAATCATGGGAGTGGTATAAAATGGGGGTTGGTAAGGGATGTTATGTTATGGGGTGGTGGTATGGAATAAACGGGATGGTGGGGGGGGGGGGGGGGGCTTTTTGAGCAAGTGACACGACCTAGACCTAAGAATACTGGAAAACTGGATAGGTGTATATGCACATAAACAGCATAATGTTTTATCGTCTGACTTCTTTCTCACGACTACCTGTGTCTCTATCAGCGTGATGCGGTGTTTTTGTATCTTGAATTGCACTGCCATCGCGTCGTGCTCCTTGCGCACTCTTTCAAGCTCGCGCATGCGCTCTAGCGTTGAGTTAAGAGTCTTCCAGAGGTCGTTGAAGTTGTGTGGTTGTTGCTCAAGCTTAATGACAAGAACAAAACTCACCATTAAACCTTTTACTAAAATATACAGGGATCACGTGCTCAGTGCCACCCCTCGGTATTTGGAGTTCTTCAGGTGAAAGAAAAGAAGCGCTAAATCATTAAGCATATTATACAGGTATGTATATACATGTTATATAAGGTGTGTATATACATGTTATACAGGTATGTATATACATGTTATATAGGGTATGTATATACATGTTATACAGGTATGTATATACATGTTATATAAGGTGTGTATATACATGTTATACAGGTATATGTATATACATGTTATATAGGGTATGTATATACATGCTATAGGGTCTCTCACCACGACAGAGCCGAGCTTTGTAACGTTCGCCTTCATCTCTTGAACTCTCATTAGGATTCGACTCTGCTCCGGATCTGAACAAAACAATGACTATGTTAGAAGGGTAGTGAATAACAGCAATTTTATAGCAAATCCGAATTAAGTTTATGGTAATGAGTTACAGCCAAGACATGTATAAAACCTATGCATTGGTCTACTAGACGGCCTCCTTTACTGAAAGTCGGCTGCTTGATATGATTTCAAATGTGGTGTTTCCGTTAGCTCTCTATCTACAGTAATATATCAAGCCCATGGCTATTCCGAATAAAAAGAAGACCGGTGAGCATTTATACCTTACGAAAGCAACGGTTTGAGGTGAGTAATTGTAAGTGTTTTTAGGGTTTATAGCAAATCGATCATGATCATTTTGCAAGCAGTTTATGTTTATTCGAATAAAAAAATGTTTATCTAGAAACTACCCTTAAAATCTCTGTAGCCAGGACAGAAATCTGAAACTTAGTGAAAAGCTGCAGTGCGCATATAGTGCAGGCTCACGGAGAGTTTAGATGGTCTGTTTACAGAGTTTTCTCGAGCGAACTTAGCTTGTCGTCATTCTTGTTGAAATAAATATTCTAATTTAAAAAAAAAGCAGTCTGACGGGTGTAACCTCTGTTGTTGCACAATCCCGCTTGAAATTGCCATTTTAAGCTGTTTTAACCGCCGCCTCGTAGGATTGATGACGACAGTTTGTTCATACCAACAAGCAGGCCCGTACACAGGATTTTTCTTGGGGGGGGGGGGGGGGGGAGGGGGTGCGAAATCCGAAAAAGTGGACCTAATTTTTCCGGGGGAGGGGGAGGTGGAGGGAGGGAGTTCTCTGATCAAAATTTAACCACCAAGGCTGCCTTTGAAGCATGCCTTTGCAGTATCTCCACGGAACGTTTAATTTTAGATTTGGCTACATACAAGAGGGATCTAGCTTATGATTCTTAGTTTTGTTTACAAAAAGCACGTCTATTGAGAACTAAAATGGACTTTTGGCCCTTGTGGGAGGGGGGTGCGTCCCCACCCCCCCCCCCCCCCCCTCCCGGGTACGGGACTGACAAGGGTCGGGCGAAAGTATGTTGGGTGCAGGCAAACACGACTTTTCGCCTCGTCAGCTCGTGGGAGGGTGATACGGATCACGTGGGAGGGTGATACGGATCACGTGGGAGGGTGATACGGATCACGTGGGAGGGTGATACGGGTCACGATATAATAGTAAATCCCCAGAGAAATCTATTATGCAAATTGAGCTTGCGCCTAGACCTTGTACACTCTACTTGCGCGTTGGGCTACCTGTGGTGCCTGTGTGGGCACTTCCAAGTAACATCCAGACAGGACGCTTCTGCTATTATAAGGTTTCTGCTTAAATGCAATTTGCCCAGCCGATCTACTCCGGTGTTTTCTTTTTGCCCCATCTTCTGGTAGATAACTATTGTTTTCGTTAGGAAAACCCGGATTTCATTTTAAAAGGTCTCAATTATGAATTACGGCTATTTTGGAGCTGGTTCCAAACAAAGTTTGTTTACAATAAACATGGAGTAAATGTTAGAAAGCAGGGCTGCATCCTCTGGAATAAGAACACGAAATAGGAACCGGCCATCGCACCCTCTCTAATGCTCACAACACATTTTGCATATTCAAGTCTTTGGATTTATTTGCAAAGACAACAAATAGCTCGCCTGCAATGAGCCATTTTATGAAGCTTGAAAAATTTATCGTGAATTTAAACAAGTTTTAAAGATGGCTTTTGAGAGAGAAGTTTATTTCAGACAGACTGAAAGACGATCTTGCAGGTACCTGTCATTTTAAGGAGCCGAGAGTATCGGATTGCCAAGATCATTCATCGTGATATCATGAAAACACTCCTAATCAAGATAAAGCATAACATTCTCCTTTCCCTGCTTCATCAATCGGATGAAATATGCGCGGGAAGTATGGGATTCGATAGGAACATATGGTGACATGCTCATGGCGATCAAGGAGCACGTGTTTGTAATTGTTAGGTTTGGGCACCCGAGATGTGCTAGTGTGCCTTTTTATGAATAAGGTAATGTGACTGCATCAATCTTGACTTTGGCAACTAATCTCTTGTGAACAAAATTATTATTATCGTACTTTGAAACCAGCGCTTTCTTACCTATATTTACAGATAACAAAGTTCATTATATTAGTTATATGTTTATATCGCGTCACATACCATTCGTGCGAGAACATGCACATCCTTTTGCTTCAATAATTCCTTTAAGCATGAGTACGTTGAGCAATAGAGATCCAGCCGACACGATACAGACAACTGCAATAACGATTAATACACTACGCGTGAACCTCTCCCCTCTACCGCCGTTATCCGAACAGCTTTCTAATCTCCCCTTTGCTGGAATAGTCTCATAGGCTGCTTCACCAACACTTTTTTTTCCCGAGTTACTGTCTTGCGTGTCTTCTCCATCGTGAAGATACAACTCTCTGGGGTAGTCCAGCTCTGATTGTAATTCTACGCTTTTTCGATGCGATAGCGGGATCTCGTGGTTCTCGTACGCTCGATTTACCGCAAATCTAGGAAAGCTTGGCGGACGGTCATAGGCCGGTTTGCGCGGGTGATCATAAGCGTGGCTCATACTCAAACTTCTGATCTTCAGTGCAGCTTTGTTACGCTCAAGCCGCTCGGACTGCGAGGTGATCGGTTGTACGTTGATCACATGAGATGTTGTTATGCTGGCTCTGGCTGGCGAGCATCCGTTCCTGCTGAATTAGGTTAACATAGTCAAACTGGGCAACTAGGAGCACCACAGGTATATAGAGGTCACATCGAATGAGTATGGCGTGACATTCATTCTAGAACCCTCAAACATTCCACCCTACTGATTGACCAGATGAATATATTTTGAATACAGAGAATCAAGATCTGACAAATCACAGGAAGAAACGAAAAGGAAAATGCCAGCAAGGAAAAAGAAAAGAAGGAATAAACCTTACTGTTGGTAGGATTTTGAGTATCCGTGAGACGAAGACATGGCGATTGACGGGATACTTCAAGCTTGTCAAACATCGAGGTCACTTGGATCAGCGCGCGAACGATCAGGCCATTTATCCCCCATATAAGGGTTAGTAATCCCGCACACAAGGCGCGCATCGTCCCACGGGACGAGCGGGGATTGGTCGACAGCATATGAAAAGGATCAGTAGTCCCAATAGGTGGTGTGTTGCTATAGTGATGATAACTGGTGACACGTCGTCAATCCACGCACGCTGAGACTATTTATCTTGTTATAAAAATGGTTTCCTTTTGCTTCATTACACAGGTCGGGATGAACATTTCTCTTACACCCCAACAAATCGTCGTAGTTATGTAGTAAGCGTTGCTGTAATTTCTATCCATCGAAACGTCTTGCCGACGCCATTTTTATAGTAGGATGTAGGGACGGCGAGGATGGGGTAGGCCTCCTGTACTTGGGTTATATATAAGGTATACATAAAGCTAATTCTCTAATTTAAAGTATAACGCGAATGCATGAACAATGTTATTTGAAAACATTGATGTTTATGCACTTTCAAATGCGGTAGTATCATAGTGTTGTTCATTCGACACCACGACCGACCGCGAGAAATCGCAGCACATTGAGACATACTGTGGTGACCTCGGGCTGAGATTCAGTGTTCCTCAAAGTCAAACCCGAATACATAAACCTAAATTCCATAGCTGTTATTTCTGAATAGCAATATTCTCACTAACTTACGTTTTTACGCCAAGAAAAAAGAACATTGACATTTGACATTGGGATTACGGTGTTTGAGTTGTCCATTCTAACGCAAAACTGACCCTTTTGCGTATGTAAATTTGTATTATCAAACAGCCGGACGTGCACTGACTTCAGTCGTCACAATGTCAGAGCATTCAAAGAATTTTTTTTTATAATATCGATATTTTTTTTGCTTTTGCTATCATTTTATCTCTTTTTCTTTTAAGCCTAAGTTTTTGTTTGGGTGAACAGATGATGTACACCAATAACCAGACGGGAGGGCGGCTCCAACAAAAGTAAAGCAGTTGTTTTCCAACATATGTAGCGGTATGTTTCATGCGAAGTATTCAATAAGTGATTATTGGTCGCCGCTGTGCGAGGACAGATATGCCCAACGGCAAATTTTTCTCCATATGAACTTTAATTGTTTAAGTTGTCCCATATGGCTGTTGATTAAAACACGGCATCATCGTAACTTAAATTTCGAGGACACGGTGTTTTGAACCACACGTAGGTACAACAACATTTTTTTACAAGTATTTATGAAAATTTGCAAGCTATCTAAAGTGTGATCATCATACATTATATAATATCACCTTATATGCGTAATATTGTGTTCTCAAAAATAAATCATTATTGTGTACCATCATTTAAGGTTGTTATATCTAGCATTTTTTTGGATGAATGCCATATACACGTCATTCTTAGTGAGTGTTCTTTTAACGCTTAAGGGTCGTGTAAGGGGGGGTCTCAGAACATTTCGATGCACGCAAAATGGGGGGGGGCTTATAAGGTGTCCTATGAACAAAATTATCCCTGCTATCCCCCCCCCCCCCCCCCCCTTCCCCTGCTCTCGGGGTATTTAATGAAATCTCCCTCAAAAATATTATCTGGCGAACGGGGAAGCTCAGCCTTTCTGTACTGGCGTTCTTAGTGAAATCTCCTGGTAGATAGGCCACTGGTACCAACGCACTTTGGAATAAAAAAAAAATAATAAACTTGATGCCAAGTGCCTGACGCACTTTGAAATAACGCACTTTGGAATAGACACATTTTTTTTTCCATCAATCCTCGAACAAAAAGCTCAGGGTAAGCGAGACTTTGAGTCACCCTCTAGAACTAGGGATATGCTAAACCTCCTCCTCTTTTTAGAAGCTGTGAAATCGACCTCATTAGTATAATTGGCATCTGTAGAGTAAGGAGAAATTGCGATTTGATCAAATTATGAGTGAAGGCCTTGTAATCAGTTAATCAGTTTCTTAGTTTTTTTTAGTTTTGTTTATTTTACCACAGTAACAAAAATGTGAATAGAATACAGAAAATAAGGACTGGAAGAATTTTCTCAAGTCAGATCATGAAAATACGATTTTTCGTCATTGATAAATATGTCTAGAATGGTATGTCCGCCCGTGTGAGTATGCGCGTCAATGTTCTCTGTGCTTTTGCTCTAATTTATGTTTGTTGTGCTAGATTGCCTTTGGTAAGACCGAAGCTGCGCACGCATCTAAGATAACTGAGATTTGTCTCTCTGAAACGAGTATCTGTAGTGAACAAAGCTGAACTTTGTCACGCCCTTGCAGTTGGCGTATCATATTCAAGAATGTCGTTAATCCACTTGCGAAGTTATCATTTATGTCGGAATCTTTTTCTTTTCTGTTTTAGAAAATCCTCGTTTACTTGTTTATCATTCAGCACATATGCACAAAATGTCATTGTTCCTTATTTGATTGGAGATCTAACGGATATGGTACCTTTTTCTTACAAGACATAATACTTTCTCTCCTTTTTTCTCGGAATGAGCTGAAAAAGTATCAAATTATTGTGTTAAAAGTCAAGTGCGTCTTTTCCGCTGAGAAAGCATTTTCTAAACAAAACCTCGACCTAACCTCGAGTTTACCCTACATTAACAAGTCTATTTTGTTGTGTGTTATGCGTTTCTAGGTCTTACCATACAAATCATGGCCGCAACACTCATTGTTTTTCCCGCCAACCATCTCCCAATGGACCAATACCGTCAGAAGTGCATTTAGCCCCCCGACAACGAGCAGTGCTTTCACGAAACTCTCCTCAAGCATTCTGTTCGTATTCTGAGCATGTAGTTCTACACGATACTTTTATTTTAGTCGTTTGTTGAACGTTGGACTTTAGACTTTCGCTGAGCGACGTCACAGGAAACATGTGGGGCTGCACGTGGCCGTTTGTTTTGACATTGCGGAGCATGCGTGCACTCACTCGCTTCCCCTTTAGGTCTAAGAGACCGCATTTCTGCTTTGAGTGCTAGCTGTTGTTGTTTTTATGACGGCCTTGGGTTTAAGCGTAAGCATCATCAATAGCGAATTTGTCAATCAAAATTACATGTAATGTCGACATATAATTACTTTGTGTTTTTAGGCTAAATTGTCCGATAGTGCCCTGGGTTTCCCACCATTAGTTGATTAACAATTATCGTTTGCTTATATAATAACCGGTACCTAATGCCGGTAAGTATGAGTCCATGTAGCTGTAAAATGAATTTAGAATGTCGCCTGTTTACAGTGCAACCGCCCAAGCAAGATTTTTGACATTTCTTCAAAGGCAGCTCAAAGCTACTGTCTGTGGTTTATAAAGGAAAAGTGTGGGGACATTTATATGCAAGCGGAAAAAATACTTTATCGTGAAAAAAACAATGAGCCCCAGACCTTGTGATATTGTGTTTGAATCTTCCTTTATTTCAATTTTGCCTATTTGCGTGGTAAATACGTGTCGCATTCAAATGGAGGGAACATATGTTGAATATTCCGAATATTTTTCTTCTTTATAACCTTGTTTTGCAAATTAATTTACGCGCATTTTATTTTAAAGCAAAAGCGAACGTCTATGATTTGAATCAGTATGGTTCAGAAATTAAGACTAGATAACCCTAAAAAAACCTAAAAAATAAAATAGCCCTAGAATATACCTTCACACAAAAAATTGCCACCCTAAACACCCCACCCCCCCCCCCCCCCCCAAAAAAAAACCCAGGATTTAATGTACCTCATTGTATAACTAAGTCTCCGAATGACGAATTGCCAAAGTGTTTTGTTTAGAAGTCGGAAATAATATTAAATAACCTAGAATACGTTGGCTGCAGTGCCTTTTTCTGCGAACCCCTAAAAATACCCCCCACCCGCCCAGGTCTATTAAAGAGGTTTGGATGAGCGCAAAAATCTTCTGACTGAATATTCTGAAGAAAAAAAAAACATCAGTTTGATAGTGTGTTCTTACTAGCTCTGCTGCTGATCAATTCCTCAATTAATTGCCAAGCTGTTTTAGCCGCTGCCTTCCCGTCACATCCCGGATATAAGCCCGACTAACTAATTGATGAAATTGATAATTGTCATCATTTAATATTACAATTCAGATCAATTTACTAAATGATTATCAATTGATATAAAGAATTGATAATAACTGATAATCAAAATTTGGGTGAGTCTTATTGATAAAATTGATATCAATTGACTTATTAACGCATTTAATTGGAAGTGAATAACTGGGTTTGTGGCAATTTGGTGGATTTGAAGGGTTCTCCAAAGGTAGGAGGGTGAATTTGGACCATTATCTATGATCTATAGATTGGCTATCAAAGTGATACTATCTGTAGCCTGTGTAGCTGGCGGTTATGTTGAGTTTCAGAACAATTTTCTTTCAGAGAATACGCGAACTCGTTCGTGTTTGTTTTGAATGGCCGCGCGATAGAGTTGCCGGGAAAGGTCCTCTATGGATTAAATGTCCGACAGTCTCCAGTTTAGTTAAATTACATGGTAAATTGACAACCTTGTTAATTCTCAGTATTCTATAATTTTTTTATAAAAGGCTGGCAGTTTGTTGTTAAAATTAAATGTTTCCGTTGCTTGTAACACTATAAAAACGTTATCAAAGTAAGTTGAAAGAAACAAAGAAAGCTTGGCCGACGAATATAGAATACTTTAATCTCACTGGGATGACATTTCACTGGGTTATATGAATAAAATGAAAACTGTCGGGCATTTTAGTCCATTGAGTACCTTCCCCGACTGTCGGTCATTTTACCACCGCGTTTACAGATTCGTGACTATACGAATGACCTTTTCCGTTACTCAGAACGATTCGGTCTAGACATACTTGGCGCAACGACTATATGGCGTTATTATACGGAGATTTGAAGGGAATTAATTCGCGGATATTAAACTGAGAGTCAGAGGGCTTCAGTAAGGGAAAGAACATGTATGGAGTTTTGAGAGCTCTTCGTTTTAACTTTGACAAATCAATCGAACCTCTATGCAAATGCGGGTAAAAAAACGGATTAGATAGGGATCTTCCATATAACCTTGTGACTATCCTTTCAAATCCTAAATTATTTCTTTTATTTTTCCCTGCATATAAGATGAATAGTCTATTTAAGGCAGAAATGCTTCGAGTAGGAACAGGTAATCAGTGAATTCCTTGCTCACTATCTCTTAATCTATCAATAGACCTTATTCGCACGTAGTGGGGAATAAACATTGCGAACGCTTAATATTCTTCGTACGTGGTTACGTTGATAATGAGGGGAGTGACGAGGGCGAAACACCAAAGCAACGCTCCGCTCGTCCCACGCACGAATTACTTACCCTTGCACTGACAGTCACTCGTCCGTATTGCTCCCTTCAACAGAAGCAGGTTCATAGCCAACGAAACAGTCGATAGAACACCAATAACTGCTACCATCATTACAGCAGTCTTAGACAAGCGATAATAAGTTCTACTCTTGGTCGCATGGTCATGATTATTGTTAGGTTTCTTCTTGGGAGATGAGCTCAACTCTGACTTTGTCAGGTTGGAATCCTCGGAGCTAACTCTCTCGCTTGCTCCGTCGTCTTTTTGTAGTTGCGACTCTGTGTTAAATACTAACCGCGAAGTCCCTGATTGAGAACTTTCGCAAAGTGAAGGAGTCCGAGAAGCGTGACAATTCTTAGAATGGGAACACGCTTCCATTTCATCCACGTATATAGTGTTATTTCGTCTATATCTGACAGAGGACAAATTCCCCATAATTTATAAAGAACTCAAAGCCAAACAAGGAAAACGAACTGTGGTCGTTCATGGAGTCAGATCCTGCCTTTCAAACTCGTGTGGAATAAAACTGTGATCGACAAGCTCTCGTTCTTGAAGGGTCCCAAGTGAGATAATGATTTTCTGTTACCGCGATTACTCACACACGTGATGTGGCCTGATCGAAAGTGGTAGTCATTCCGCGGGTAGCCTGAAATGCCGATCTTGGCGGATATAAAATGCCAATCTTGGCGGATATAAAATGCCGATCTTGGCGGATATGAAATCAAAACAGTCGCTGCGCACCCATGTGTGTGCGCTCGATGGCTTCTGAAGGGTGTCGCGGAATTTTCGAAAAGGGTTACTATGAAACACGGTTTTCAGAGTAATCAAATCAAAATAAAACAACGATTGTTAAAGGAGAAAAAAGTATTAGAACTTCAACTTTAAGGTTTTTCCTCGTTGCCATTTTTAACAGATAGAATTTGATATAAGATCATAACCCGAATAGCCTGAACCCTGATTATTAGCCAGTCCATCTGCAGGAAACAGCCCAGAGCCACTGACGTCAAAGCCTGAACTTTTAACTGTCTAAGTGCTTTACAAACAAAACTCCGGGGTGATTTTTCCGTATGTTTATTGTGACCGACGTGCTAAACCATACACCCATTACCATCAATTCCGTCAATTCAAGTTCAAAGGCTTTCCCTTCACGACGACTCACCCTTTCCTATGCGCGCACGTTATGTCTCCCTTCAATAACTTGTCCACTATTTCCATTTGCAATTCGTTTCTCTTCCTGCCTTCCTCGAATACCGTACAACTACATCCCCTACACCTCTATTGTGGCTTATCCCTGTCTACCGCGTCTACTGCGGTATCTGCTGTTTAGTACTTGTAAAAGCTCTACCGCGTCTACTGCTGTTTAGTACTTGTAAAGCTTTACCGCGTCTACTGCTGTTTAGTACTTGTAAAAGCTCTACCGCGTCTACTGCTGTTTAGTACTTGTAAGAGCTCTACCGCGTCTACTGCTGTTTAGTACTTGTAAAAGCTCTACCGCGTCTACTGCTGTTTAGTATTTGTAAAAGCTCTACCGCGTCTACTGCGGTTTAGTACTTGTAAAAGCTCTACCGCGTCTACTGCGGTTTAGTACTTGTAAAAGCTCTACCGCGTCTACTGCTGTTTAGTACTTGTAAGAGCTCTACCGCGTCTACTGCTGTTTAGTACTTGTAAGAGCTCTTCCGCGTCTACTGCGGTTTAGTACTTGAAAGCTCTGCCGAGATTATTTCTTCTCATAAAATTGGATGTTTTGTTATTATTTTACCTGTCCCTTTAGAAGAGTATACTTAGTTTTTCGATTTACGTGTTATATAGATTCCCTTACAATCTTGTAATTCAACTCATGTATTTCTAAGCATCTTTTTTGTCATTTTGTAGTAGAGTATTTGAGTGCCAAAAGTTAGAAAACAGTTTGAACGGTTGTTATATAAAATCTCGTGAAATAAGTTTATTATATTATAACTTCTATTGTCTGCCCAAGAGTTTCACACTAAAATATACGTTTTGTAATGAAAGCTCATAATTTAGTTCTATTCATGTGGGCACTGCCAGTAGAACATATAACAATACATTCTGACGCCGCTGACGAAGTTGTCGGATTGTCCTTTGCAGTGGCATTTGAACAATCTAATGTCATGGTCCATCCAGGTGTCGTAGATGTACTGCTTAGCGTTGTTGGTTGAGCACGTGACTCCGAAAAGCACGTGACCCTAAAAAGCGATAGAGCAATGGTTTTTATCATCATTACAGAAGATGCCCTATGGATATTCACCTCTTAAATCAGCGCTGAAAGAAATTGATATTGCGCACCCCCTCCCGCCTTCAACAAATAGTTTGGAAGCCACGAGCTGAAAAGCAGCGCCCCCTTCTAATATCATGATTGTGCTCATACATACCGGTGGCTCCCTGACGACGACATCACTATCGGCACCGGTCCCTGCGCTGACTGCCGTGCTTGACTTCTTGACGTATTCACAAAGCGTAAAGTTTACAACGCCGGGAGTGCCTTGTATCCCTTGAGGTCCCTGGGCACCGGGTAGGCCACGCGGCCCTGGTGGGCCCGCGGGACCCCTATCGCCCTTAGGACCCGCTGCGCCATGGCTCTTGTTTTCTTGCCTGTCTGCGACTGCTTTTTGAATTGTATTGTTAAGCATCTCAAGCTAAGATATAAAAAATCGAAAGATTACTCCGAAACGGGTCTAACAGGTTTCCAAGGCAACACCATCAAAGTACATATCTTGTAAATATGTGGGTTCAGGGACGAAAAAGGGGGCAGGGCACGTGTGTAGCTCCCCCTTTTTTGAGTAGGGGCGTAGCTGTCTCCCCGCAATATTATTCTTAATGTTTCTGTATCGTACCCCCCCCCCCCCCCCTCCACACACACACACGATGGATTGTTTGAATGACTAGGTATTGTGCGAGAGCATAAAATGGCGGCGTGATTGGTCTTCTTTAAACCACTTCCCTGGTTCTTAACTATTGCAAGACACACCTTCGCCTTAAATGATGTCATGACCAAGGTTTGTTGGAATAGCCTTTGTTCGACTTTTACCCAGTTCCCTCGCATTACTGCCAGCCGTTCCAGCTCATCAAGGGTAAAGTTGAGGTAGGTCCAGATTTTCTCGAGTGATTCTGGGTGCTTCATCTGAAATTAGAATACCCTACATCAAAACTGGAGTATTTAGAGCTGTTGCATCAATCAATGGCTGTTGTTTTTATAAATAGTCAAAAAGAGTCTTGGGCGAGCGCGCGGGAAACCTATGATGTTCTAAAAACGCTAGGTCCCGGGGCCTATTTTCAAAATGGCGGCCTCAAAAAAAATGGCGTAGTCAAAAATGATTCCTGTAATTTTCAATTTAACTGGAAATTCTCGACGTACACAGTTCTAGGGCGAAACATAAGCGAAACACATGATTGCTCTGTAAATAGGTAGACATCTGCCCACCACCACCTGACGACTATCATGGAAGCCCAAAGCCTCGCATCTAACTCCCATTTAACCATGACGTTGCATATCAATTAATCTTGTTCTGAAAACTTTCGTTTTTCTAGCTCGCTCGGTCAATCCCTTATTAGGACATTTCATACCATATTTCGAAGTCAGCGTCCCTTTTTTTGTATTTCGGTAGTCTCGCGATCCTAGCCCAGCGGAAAAAACAAAACAGAGAAGGCCTTTGCTCCGGGAACGCATAGGCTGGTGTGAACAACATCCGGGAACCAGACCTGAATCAAAATATTACCGAGGCAAACCTAGCCACTGGATGATAAATCCAACAAAAGCAGCTGTTTTTTCTCATACATTTCAATTGTGAAACACTAAACATCAAAATTTTACCGAGGCGAGTGCATCATGCACTACGGTCCTGGGAACACGTTCGTGCAGCAGGTTGTTAATCAGGCTGCCAGCCTTCCTGTAGGCGCAGGCCATTTTTTTTTTTTGGGGGGGGGGGGGGTGCGAAATATGAAAAATGGGACCCTAAGTTTTCCCATATCAAACATATTCCCCACGGATAGTGTCCTTCGTATGCATTGCCTTATATGGGCATTGATGCCCATATTTAGAAGAGCTAAAGTTTACCCGCTCCCTGATCTCCATAAAACATGGTGAAAAATGCTGATTCCTTTCAATTTGAGACTCGAGGCAAAAATGTGTCAAAAAAACTTTATCGCTTGGTCAAATCTTTATCACACAAGTCTTGAAAAGCCCTTAGACCCAGGCCTCCAAGAGATTGGCCGAGCGAGATTTAAGGTCACCCAAATATTGATATGGGGGGGGGAGGCGGAGTGAATTCTCTGATAAAAATCTGACCACCCCCGAAAAAACAAAAAGGGATTT
This sequence comes from Nematostella vectensis, assembly GCF_932526225.1. Lineage (NCBI taxonomy): Eukaryota > Metazoa > Cnidaria > Anthozoa > Actiniaria > Edwardsiidae > Nematostella > Nematostella vectensis. The sequence continues at coordinate 17,723,447 of NC_064040.1, read as the reverse complement.
TTTTTATGCCTTTTTAGTATCTACACGGGACTTAAAGTGTCGGATTTGGCTACATACTAAAGCTTATGGTTTATAGTTTTGTCTACAAAAAACACGTCTTTTGAGAACTCGAAATAGACCTTCGGCTGTTGCGTGGGGGGTTCCTCCCTTAGGCGTTAGATTTATTTCGACGAATAAACCCGAAATTTGTTATTTGGCCGCAATTTTGAAAAATATGGACGTAAAGGGGTGGGGCGTGCGGGAATTTTGTCAACTATCGCTCGTCCCACTTCTCCTCGTCCAAAAAAAAAGGAAATTAGCGAACTCTCGCCGAATACTGTAATAAACACCTACAGCGCCTACAGACGTCTATCTTGCTGTACGAGCCCGAACTTTCTTTTTTCGCCCGCGTCAGTAGACCGTGGTCTGATGAGATTCATTGTTTGTGACTCTCTTACTTTATTCTGGTATACTGTTAAATGTTTTGTACAGTACAGTACAGATATTATATCGTTTATCTCACCGCTGTCTTTAGTCTTGACACGTTCGCCTTCATCTCTTGTACTCTCTTCAGCAAGGCACCCTGGGAAGGGTCTGTAAAGACAACACGCAAACATCGTTGGAAGGTGGAGCAAATTACATCCGCGTCTTTTTGCCGCACTTTCCGCAAGAGTAAAAGGCAATTCAGTCTGTCTCTGTCATCTTTGTCAAGCGTTTGCTTAAGATTGTATAGAAAGATCATCAGTGGAATCACATCAACAACTCTTAACAAATTGTGCAATATGTGAACAGGTGAAGGGCAATATATTAGTTCTCTGCGGAGTTTTATTAGTTTATAAAGAGCGTGTGGAAAATGCAGTCTCACGCAGAAAAAGTAATTAGGAATGACAATTATGCAGTTTCAAATGTCCCAGCAAGCATTGAAAATTGAAGAAGAATAAAAACAGCACATGGTACTCCGACTGGGACACACACGTACAATCTTACGAGAAGGTAATAGCCTAATTGCATTTTGAATAATAGGGGATAAAGTCACCTAAAGGACATTATTAAATTGTCATCAGATGCGGAATTATCAATGCTCGTCTGCGCAGTCTTATTTATTTGAAATTATAAACTTAGCAAATAATTGATGTGTGTTTTCTCGTTCATCTCTTTTAACGAATCATTTATCATGATTAAATGTAACAATATACACAAAGAGCATTCCGCGAATTCGATAGCCGTTAGGCATACTACTGGCTGAGGGCGATATCAACGTTTTTTTTTTATACAATCGATTTTCCCAATCGAAAATGCAACAATTTCTTTTCGTATTTCTCTGGATACGCTATGTATACGATACTTAACAGTTTTATTAATCAAAAGCATAGATTTATTAATCAAATAGCATAGTATTGCTGATAATGCTCTACGCAATAGTGGCGACTTCGCCCACTGCGACGATGACACACGATGGGCGCGCAATCGTGTGATGATTAAAGCACCCTGAGTCGCGTCAAAGCCGGTCAATATGCACGCTATATGGACCACATTGTGGCGATTAATGCGCGGCAGCTGGAAGCGCATTCTTGAATCGGTACATCATGCAGTCCAAATAAAAGAGGTCTACCTCAAACAAAATATCAATGTCTTATTCAGATTTTACAATGCTTTTGTTAGTTCTCTAATATAGGCTTCTTTATAAAGAGTAAACACATTTTGTTGCATCTAAGGTTAGTTAGCTATTTAATACGATGCTGTTTATATACATGTCGCCAATGGCACAAAAAAAAGCCGTCGTTAAATGCAGACACAAAAGGGGCAAGAACACACTTTAGTTCCTTTTTAACTGAGAAAACCTTTTAGCACAATGGTTTTATTAGATCAAGCCTATGGTTTTATTAGGTCAAGCCTCGCGTGAACAAGCAACGGGCTTCACGCATCAATTTATTGCTAGCGGCAAAAAAAAAGATACTGCCTCGTAGCCCTTAATGGCATTTAGCACAACAAAAATGATTGACAAGGAAGACACTACCAAATCAACTTTACGCTAAATTAAGTTTGCCATATGAATATAAACAACACATGTGACTGTCTTACCTTGCTTTGTGTATCCTCTGTTGTGATCAAAAGCGCCCCCCAGAGTTAGAATGTTCAAGAGAAGTGACACGACAGACATAAGTCCGATCACAACGAGCAGAAGGAGAACTTCACGACTGATGCCCCCTTTTCTTGCTTTGAAAAAACTGATTTTGAACGGATTACGTCTCTTTGTCTTCGAACCTTCTTTGGTAGTGCCCTTGGTAGTTTTATCTTTTCCCTCGTCTTCTTTTTGGTGATTACGGTCCAGCTCCTCCTTCAAGTATTCTTCAGCTTCGTGCAAGTAGTCTGAACATTCATCCTCGATTTGTACAGCGTCATTCTTTCTGGCTTCATCGGGAGGCGTTTTCCCGAGCTCTGACCGCTCCTGTTTTTGCCCTTGCATCTCTAGCATTATTTCTTCTTTATTCAATCCTTGTAGCGAGCGTTTAGTGGAATGTTTCTCTAACACGTTCACCGCGTTGTTAACTCTAGGGAAACTCATCAAGAAGTTGCCCATGTTGCTCTGAAGTGTCGAGGTTACGAGGCTGTTAACCCCTAGATTGATTTGCGCTGAACACCGCTATCTCGGGGAAAGACTCTCGCTATTGCATGGTGATGAGTGATGATCGTGAGTGGATGAAAAGGGATCAAGGCAGTTCTTATCAGGACAAAAAATAACACGCCTATAGATCCAAATAGCTGTGATTACGTAATCAGCTGAATACTGGGAAAAGCACAACAATAATGATGATAGCAAAAGTAATAGCAATTAAAATGAGATGATGGTGGTGGTGGTGGTGATGTTGCTGCTGTCGTTGATGACGATTGTGATGGTGATATTGTTGATGATGATGACGATAATTTTGTGGGTGATATCGTTGATGATGATGATGATAATGATGATGATGATGATGTAATGATGATGATGATGATGATGATATAATTGGCAATAACGCTATATGCTACAGAAAATTTCAGGAGCAGAGGAAACAGTGTTTGTTTGGCTAAATTCTGATAATAAACCTCAAAACTCTTCCTTATTTATTTTTTGTTTTGCGACGCGCTCTGTAGTCAGCCTACGTTGCGTAATATTACACTTTGTTACTTACTACCCCGTGGAGCACGCAAACAGTGCCCGACACAGAAGAAGAATGATATTAAGATAATCGTGAATAGATTTTGCCGCTGGTATGCTGAAGATCTCCCTTGTTTTGTTGTTGTTGTTGTTGTTGTTGTTGTTGTTGTTGTTGTTTTTGTTGTTGTTGTTGTTGTTTCGATACCCGTGACGTTCAGGGCCAATTGGCCAGTGTATTCAAAGTTCTTCACATTGTTTTTATAATATGGCTGGTAAACAGATATATAAACAGATACAGACATTCGCCGTAAACGTGTCCTACGTTTGTCGTGCAACAACTGTATTGTTTCCCACCCATACAAAGGAAATATTTAAAAAAATGTCGGTCGATATAATTATCGATCGACAAATCGTTGCCAATCGATGAAAACCCAAGATTAACTCTGTTCATTAATTGATCATCGATCTCATAGATCACTCGATAAATTGATAATCGATCTCAACTGTTTCTCGTCTTCATCGATCAGTCGATTTCTTCGTTTGGTTACCCCCGGAGTTTAAGCTAACCTAGGTAATTGTTGTTAAAAACATGTAACAATTTCCATCCTCTTTTTGCTTTTCGAGTATCATGTTGAATTATACTGAAGGCTGCGTTTAATTTCTCATCTATCAATCGACCATTCATTAATTGTGCAAATGGAGGGGAGGCAATATCCTTTTGAGCATCTGCTCAAGCAAATATGTACAAGTCGACAGTTATTGAGAAGATGGAAGAAACTACACCCCTTCACCTAGATTCACACTTCCATGACAGGAGAAACCCATAGGGCTACCTTGTCAATGTTTGTGGGGCCAACTGTATGGGAAACACTTCAGGGCATCCTCGGCAGGTCTCATGCCCCGACGGATGTTCGTAAGAAAACCGCAGCGGCAGTTCTCTAAAAATACTATGTTATACAGATTTGATGAAAGATAAGCTAAACTAGATAAGGTACGCAGTGGGTAGAAAGAGCCTCCGAAATTCTTTATCTAGGTTGTGTGTTTTTTTTTCGTTTTGCTTCAGATGTTTGACTTTGGAGAGCATTTAGTGGTTAAGCATCTATTTTTGCTCCACGTAGTGACACAACATTTTCACCGAGATAACAAATTATCATGTATCGAATAAAGACTTGCTTGTTGTTATTGTAACTAAATATTGCTTGTTTTCCTAACTAAGACACGCTGTTCAAACTTACATCATTGTGGCGGTAATAAAAGGCACTAATTGACCCACTCATCGCACAGGAGGAGAGTTGGCGGCTGTGTGCCATCGCTCCCCAGTAGTGCCTTTGGCAATCTTACGTGAAAAATTCGTGGTATTTTAGAATATCCCTGGTATTTTAGAGATCGTTTTTACTGACTAACATATCTTATTTAAGGGCATGCAACTAGCCCCTTTCCCGAATTATCATCGTAACAAGGACTAAGAAAAGAAAAAAAGACAATGCATAAGCAAGGATACAAAACGGTTCCGTTCTTTAAAATATATGTTCCATAGCCTGGCTGGCAAATTTGTGGAGTCGAACTAGTTGTGACTGGGAATATTTTTGGGGGCGCTGGAGCGGATGCTTGGGGAAAAAATCGTCCCAATCGGTTATACGGCAATTATTCATGTGCTAAAATGCCTAACCAATGCTGGCTGGGAAGAAACAAGAAATGGTCCCTCCTGGGAAAAAGGTACAGATAATTTTTCCCCAGCAACTTTTAAAATCGATATTTTCTTCGGCAGAACATATTCAAATGACGAAATACGCCATTTTAGTCGTTTGGATACACTAGTAGTTCTACTGTCACGCAGGAAAATAACGAAATTTCAAATACCCCATTTCCAGGGGTATTTGACAATCGGAGTTTGGCCGCAAATTATCGGTTCGTGCTTCTTAACGACGGAAGAAAAGTTGGGTCTGAGTTTACCCTGAGTAGGATTCAGACCTGGTCGTCGGCGGAATTAGGATTTAGTACGGTTTAAGACTTTTAGTGCAAAAATGATTGGAATGATGTCAATCATAATCATCACGTGTGTAGCTTGTCATGCGCACTAGCAGTTCTACAAGTTAGTGTGTGACATCCGTAGTCAGTAGCAACATTGTAAGCATTACGTAAGTCACGGTAGCCCAAAAAGAGATAAATACCCTTTGGGATGTCAGTGTCGGTTATCCTAAAGGACATGCCCTCTTAGGAGCATAAAAATATGGGTGCGTACAGAAGCCCCAACCAACTCCAACACTTGAAGAGACTCACTCAAAGAAACACTTGCAAGACACTCTCACAAACAATACTTGTAAAACTCTAACTCTTGAACAGGTTCACAAAAACAGATCTTGTAAATATTTACTTTGTAACAGCGAACAAGTAAAAACCGGTACCTCCCCCAGCCAAGTGGGTCCGTTCTGTTACATGTGGTTAGAGAACCAAAAATATAGCTAGTTACAAGTGATAGAGAACCCAGGTTTCTCTGAGCAAGCAAGAGGAAGTCGATTAACAGTAAACGAAGCCAATACAGTGTTAGAACCCGGGCTTCGACCAAGCACAACAGGTAGGAGGAAGATCTAGAAGAAAGAGCGCTATGACTCCCGTACAAGTGAATTGAGAACACGGTCTCCGATCATCGCAAAAAAGGATCATCGGGTTTGGAATACTGCAAGGCAAGGAAGAAAAGCCGCGCTCTCTAATGAAAACAAAACAATATTTGGAGGTTAATAAAACACAAGCCATTGAACATTATAGATCAGCTAGGAAAATTTTCTTGTTGGGCAAATACTTTTTTTCCTATACTCGTTGTATGGTACATTTCGAGCGCACACTTTACGCTTACTCTTACATTATTGTGAACGCGTGTTTCAAAACATTTTCTGGTGATTATTTTGGGATTATTTTGTTTATGAATAAGCGAATTGACCCAAGTGACTCGTCTTTTGTTTCCCCTTCTCCAAAAGATATATGGAAATCACGTACCGAAATTGTTTACCCACTAGAGAATTGATTGAGCATGGATCTCCCACTTTTTACCGGTCAAGATGCACAAATTCGCGTTACCGAATTCATTAGGTCATTCCGGCAACTTTCTTTATTTTTATATTGGGATGAAAATAAGCAAGCCACTGCATTTCCTTTGCTTCTTAAAGAGAGCGCCTTAACTTGGTACTTTTGTCTAGAAAACCGAGATAGACTAAGAATCGATGAATTGATAACCGCGCTTCGCAAAAAATATGCATCTACCGCGGATTATTTGCGCATACTTCAGCTTCTAGAGAACAGAAGACAAAGACCAACCGAAAAAGTCGACGATTATGCACATGATATTAGGAAATTTTGTTTACAACTAGATATTCCTCGCTCGGAATGCCTAAATTATTTTGTTAAAGGTTTGAAGTCTGCACTAAAAAAACTTTTGAAAGCGCAGAGTCCAGTGCGTCTTTGAAAGAGTTCACCATGAATGAATTCTAATCACCACAAATCGATACTTTACAATTATCAGAAGAGATTGTGGCTCAACTTAAGGATTCTCTGACAAGCTCTTAGCATTTTGCCATGACACTCGTACTCAAAACGCGCTAATTGTTTTGCAAATCGTGGCATGACCTCTTTCAGCGCACACAATTTAAGTGATTCTACAGTGCGAAACATAAACCAATTCAATTCAATTTTTAATTTCTACATTTTTATTACATTTTATTACATTTTTACAATAATGGTTACTCAGCCCACAAATAGCGTAGCTAATCGAGGAATAATTGTTTATTATCTTATTGAAAGAAAAAAAAATACTAACACACACTAGACTAAAACAAGAAAAACCAATACAAACACAGAAGGACAAAAATGAATCGTGATAATTCAACAAGGGAAAAGCATAGTATTGGGATAAGAAATTTGAGTGATGCTGTTTTGCAAAAACACAGTGTTTTGCAGAATGGGGTAAGAGTTATTTATTTTGGTTGATGATGTTTCTTACTGCTTTGCCTATTTGTGAGATATCAACGTAGTCATCACATCTTGTTAAAGCATCCGATAACAGGAGGTGTAATTTATTTTTGAAAGCTTTTATGGGTTTGTCTCTTAGCGAAGCTGGTATCTCATTCTAGATCCTTGCACCAAGCCTGGAAAAGGCTTTGTATTGGATTTGTAATTTTGATTTTTTTTTAATAGAAATTACCAGATGAAGACGACCGACTATTGTATGAATGTACGTTTGAGATGCCCGAGAAAAGACCAAGAATATTCTTTGGTGCTACTTCATTTCGAATATCATGCATAAGAGTGCATACGTTTTCAAAGTAAACAAAGCTAACTGATGCCAGAATCTGAAAAAAGTGGGATTGCGTGGTCTCTCCAGTTCGCAAAATATATAAAGCGTAGAGCTTGTTTTTGAAGGATAAGGCTTTTGTTTAAATTATATTTATCGGCTGATCCCCAGAGAGTTATATCGCGTAGGAGATATTTGGTGCAATCAATGAGTGGTAAATTTGTAACAATATTTTGCGGGGTAGAAAATTGCCTGAGTTTTGCAATCAACCCTACGGACTTGCTGATTTTAATTACAATTTCAGCAATATGATTTTAATAAGACAAATTTTCGTCAAGCAATATACCAAAATTCTTAACGTAGTTTTTGCATTCTTATTTTGATTGATTTTATTTACCATGCTTTTGCATAAAAATTTTAGGTTGATACGTAAATATTTTTTGGTGAGCATGAAAGATGACATAATTATATTTTTTATGTTTAGGGTTAATTTGTTGCTATTTAGCCATTGAGACCCATGTTCCAGCTCAATATTTATCACAGACTGAAGAGTGCGCAAGTGCTTGTTAGCGTACAGATGTTTGTATCATCAGCAAAGAGATAGAAATAGAATTTAGAAGATGAATATAGCATGTCATTCATATAGATTACAAAGAGGAGAGGACCGAGAAAAAAACTCTGGGGAACTCCGCAGTCGGTAAATTGTTTGTCAGATATGACAAAGATACGGGTAATAGACTGTGCTAGCGTCCCGCCTTGGCCCGACTGGTGCCAATGTGTGTATGCTAGTGTGCTTCTAAAGTCCACATTTATGTATACATACTCGCAAGGATAGTTTTAGACTAGCAAAGGTCGCATGCGTGATCCGCACAATTGGCATCACGCTAGCCCGGTCGCAGCTCTAGATCCCACATGGATCTGAGCTGTGGTTTAAAGCACTTCGTTCGAGTCGAAGTCGCCATTCAGTTTTTTTGCCGATGAAGTTTAACTGAGGCAAACCGGCTATGCCATGCTGACGAGTCCTAACAAGGACGATCAGCTGTCCATGGTTGCCGAACTGCACGGGTAATAGACTGTGCTAGCGTCCCGTCTTGGCCCGACTAGTGCCAATGTGTGTATGCTAGTGTGCTTTTAAAGTCCACCTTTATTAAAGGATCACTTCAAAGCTGCTTGTTGAACCCTGTAGTCCGATCATAACAGGCTACGGGCAGTTTAAAGTTGTAGCGAATTCGCTTTTCGTCTAACGTTGACGTTAAGGAGGAACTACAAGAAAGCAAGCTGGAGCCGACCGGAGTCTGAAAACAAATTCGCGATTCCTATCTTCGCGTTTCATAAAATCCCTAAACGTCCTATACCAAATCAAAGCCTTTGCAGATTCTTTTTTTGTAATTTACAGCGATGCGAATCAAGAGACCCGCGCGAAAGTTGTGAAATTATTTGCAAAGTCTGGTCGGCTGAACTACAACAAGAAAGCCAGCTAAAGCCGACAGGAGTCTGAAAACAAATTCGCAATTCCTAACTTCGCGTTTTACAAAATCCAAGAATGTCTTATACCAAATGAAAGCCTAAAAGTTGCAGATTCTTTTTTTGGTAATTTACAGCGATGCGAATCAAGAGACCCGCGCGAAAGTTGTGAAAATATCTCCCATTTCTCGCCCTCCTATCCATCTCTGGGCTTGTTTCATTGGATGATTATTAAAGTAGAAAATAAACAAAAACTTAATGTAAAAGAAGGATTTATGACATAACAATTAAAACGAAATTTACCACACATTACATTTTCCAATTGCCCATATCAAAAGCAGGGCCTGAAATTAAAAACCCTTGAGGACATTGTGCCACCTCTTGCTATCCCTTTCCCCTCCTCATCTCTCTCCCTTTATTTTCTTCCTCCCCCTTTCTCTATACCTCCCTCTGTCTCTCTCTCCTTCCCCCCCCCCCCTCCCCTCTATCTCTCTATTCATATCTCTTTCTGACACTAAGTGTCTCAAGAGAGTTTTCACGGTAGACGAAGCAAAATAACACCAATGACACAACAAAAGGGTTTTCAGCTAGTGGCGTAGTTTGTTTGAAAGCCTTTTAAAAAAATATTGCGAATTCCAAGTTAAGAATATTTCTAAGAATATTTTGGCTTTAAGAAGAGCTGAGTTTTCCGAATTAAATGCATTTTTTCGCGTGTCTACACCAAAATTTAATGTTCGTCGAATTTCGTCCTGAAATTACCCAGGCTGAAACTCTTGCAAAAGGCAACAAGACTTATTTTTGTTTAGCTTCCGCATACATCCATCTTCACCTCGTCACTTCGTGCTGGTGGAATAAATGCGTAATAACCGATAGATATAAGATGAAAACTAGACGACATAGAAATGTAAACTATATTCGAGGTTTCGCAAAAAAGATCGTTGTATGTTTGTTTATCAAATGATGCTAATGCCACAATTAAGATCTTATCTCAGAAAAGTTTGAGCCTTTCCTTGCCGAGCAGCTATAGAGAATAAGAGTATTCAAAGGGTTAACAGACTTTTAAGCTATACACCCTTAATAACTAGCATGTACTGCGCATGCTCGACTTCAGAAGTGTCGTAGTGATTGATCTTGCGGTTAAATAAAGCGTTGTGTCTAAGTTCATTTTTGATTTGCTATTGTGCTTCTATTGAATCAGTTGATTTTCTTTCGAAGTTTTCGTAGTTAACTGGCGATATTACCTCCAGTTATTCACGTGCGCGCGTCTTTCTCACCCCCCCCCCCCCCCCACCTGTGCAAGCACCTAGAAAGTACAGTAGAATTAGTGTTTTGCGTGTACAAATCAACTCCCAACAAGGCGACATCGCCACAGTTTAAAAACAAAACCAGACAGTTTTAGTAACTATAGACAATTTTTCCTATATCTATATTTACAAGTAAAACGGAATCAACCGATGGTATTCCTTAATCCTTGAGCTCCTAAACTTACCCGTGACAGATTGGTATGAGTGACAATCTTTTTCGGTGTTCGGAATGCAATTACTTTTCTAGTCTCGTCAAAATATGACATAAGACTGCCTGTTACCATAGTTACCTCGCGCGCGGGAAGTATTTAGCTTGTACTGCCTGTAGTAGTTGTAGTTGTGAAATTATTTGCAAAGTCTGGTCGGCTGAACTACAACAAGAAAGCCAGCAAAAGCCGACCGGAGTCTGAAAACAAACTCGCAATTCCTAACTTCGCATTTCACAAAATCCAAGAATGTCTTATACCAAATGAAAGCCTATAAGTTGCACATTCTTTTTTGGTAATTTACAGCGATGCGAATCAAGAGACCCGCGCGAAAGTTGTGAAAATATCTCCCATTTCTCGCCCTCCTATCCATCTCTGGGCTTGTTTCATTAGATGATTATTAAAGTAGAAAATAAACAAAAACTTAATGTAAAAGAAGGATTTATGACATAACAATTAAAACGAAATTTACCACACATTACATTTTCCAATTGCCCATATCAAAAGCAGGGCCTGAAATTAAAAACCCTTGAGGACATTGTGCCACCTCTTGCTATCCCTTTCCCCTCCTCATCTCTCTCCCTTTATTTTCTTCCTCCCCCTTTCTCTATACCTCCCTCTGTCTCTCTCTCCTTCCCCCCCCCCCCCCCCTCTCTATCTCTCTATTCATATCTCTTTCTGACACTAAGTGTCTCAAGAGAGTTTTCACGGTAGACGAAGCAAAATAACACCAATGACACAACAAAAGGGTTTTCAGCTAGTGGCGTAGTTTGTTTGAAAGCCTTTTAAAAAAATATTGCGAATTCCAAGTTAAGAATATTTCTAAGAATATTTTGGCTTTAAGAAGAGCTGAGTTTTCCGAATTAAATGCATTTTTTCGCGTGTCTACACCAAAATTTAATGTTCGTCGAATTTCGTCCTGAAATTACCCAGGCTGAAACTCTTGCAAAAGGCAACAAGACTTATTTTTGTTTAGCTTCCGCATACATCCATCTTCACCTCGTCACTTCGTGCTGGTGGAATAAATGCGTAATAACCGATAGATATAAGATGAAAACTAGACGACATAGAAATGTAAACTATATTCGAGGTTTCGCAAAAAAGATCGTTGTATGTTTGTTTATCAAATGATGCTAATGCCACAATTCAGATCTTACCTCAGAAAAGTTTGAGCCTTTCCTTGTCGAGCAGCTATAGAGAATAAGAGTATTCAAAGGGTTAACAGACTTTTAAGCTATACACCCTTAATAACTAGCATGTACTGCGCATGCTCGACTTCAGAAGTGTCGTAGTGATTGATCTTGCGGTTAAATAAAGCGTTGTGTCTAAGTTCATTTTTGATTTGCTCTTGTGCTTCTATTGAATCAGTTGATTTTCTTTCGAAGTTTTCGTAGTTAACTGGCGATATTACCTCCAGTTATTCACGTGCGCGCGTCTTTCTCACCCCCCCCCCCCCCCCACCTGTGCAAGCACCTAGAAAGTACAGTAGAATTAGTGTTTTGCGTGTACAAGGCGACATCGCCACAGTTTAAAAACAAAACCAGACAGTTTTAGTAACTATAGACAATTTTTCCTATATCTATATTTTCAAGTAAAACGGAATCAACCGATGGTATTCCTTAATCCTTGAGCTCCTAAACTTACCCGTGACAGATTGGTATGAGTGACAATCTTTTTCGGTGTTCGGAATGCAATTACTTTTCTAGTCTCGTCAAAATATGACATAAGACTGCCTGTTACCATAGTTACCTCGCGCGCGGGAAGTATTTAGCTTGTACTGCTGTACTGTAGAAGAAGGTGGAGACCGCCTTTCTATTCCGACGGCTATCAATTCCGACGGCCGTCGCATCTATTCTATTCCGACGGCTATTCAGTTCCGACGGCCGTCACATCTATTCTATTCCGACGGCCGTCGAAGGACCGCTATTCAGTTCCGTAGGTCAATTAAGCCAGTGAACGTTAAACAAAACCTTTTACTACCAAACGTGGTCTTAAGTCACAGACTAAAAAAAATAGCCACGAAAAAAAAATAATATCTGATTGAATGATAGGGAAAGCGATGCGACGAAGTGGAGGAAGTAGAGAAAAAAGAAGATGCTGAATATATTGACGAAAAAACGCTCGTTTTCTATTTTATAAAGATGTGTTATTTATTGTCTTAATAAATTATAAGATTAGCCCGTCTTTTTGTTTACGGTATTGTCATCTCAGTATTTGATCTTGTTATGATAATACATGGTGCTCGATCGTGGGTCACGCAAAGAGCGTAAAAAAATCGTACGGTCGCAACTGAATAGCTGTTGGAATAGAAAACCTTTAGAATTGAATAAATAACTACCATTTCCAATTTTAATACCCCCAAAAAATGTTTCTTTAGTGCATAAACTGACTGTGGTGTTCGGCAAGGAACAAAGCAAAAAGAAACAGACTCGTGGTCTTCCACATTTAATACAAGATGGCGGATCTCTGACATGTGTTCTACCATGGTGCATTGCGCACCTTAACAATCCATAATGCAACGCGGCGGACACTACATCCCCCCCTTACTTAGCATTAAAGTCCATACTAGGAGCTAAATAACTATAACAGCTATAGTAGGGGTCCTACGCATGTATGTAAAAACTGAAAAGAAAAATAAAACTAACAAAACTTATTGTAGCACATAATCCTTAAAACGAACAGGTTGTTGCCTAGTGCGCGCAGGTCGCTGATTGGCTAGAGAACCAGGAGACGCTGGCATTTCAGCTGTACAATCAAGTGTGGACTGGTTCTGGGTCTCAGGTGCGGTTTGGTGTTCCTGCGCGATTTCAGGTGGAGTAGGCAGCACGTCTGCGGCGACTGCTTCCTGTGGTTTGATGAACTTCTTCATTTGTGCTACATTCCTCATCTTCCTATTTCCATCAGAATCCTCCAGTACAACTGCATTACCTGTCTTCTGCAAAACCTTGTAAGCTTCAGGCTCAAAAACTGGAGAGAGTTTGTTCTCGCGGCGAGTCTGTCGCAGCAGTACTTCATCGCCTTCATCAATTCCACTTGGCTCAGCATGTCTTCTAGCATCAGCATACTCTTTCTGTCTGAGTTTTGATAGAGCGTCTCTGTCCCTAAGTTTGTGTTGCCACTCTGACTCTGTCGCTCTATCCTTCGGAATCTTTACACTAGGTAGCTTGTCTCGGAGCTGCCTTCCCATTAGGAGTTCGGCTGGCGAGCATCCAGTTGCGGCATGGTTTGTTGTGCGATACTGAAAGAGGAAATCATCAAGCGCTTTCTTCCAATCATTTCCTTGCAAGTTTGCTATCCGAATCACTTTAAGAATTGTTCTGTTACATCGTTCCACTTCGCCGTTGCTCTGTGGCCAATATGGAATTCCTTTCTTATGTTCTATGCCTAAGAACTCTAAGAAATTCTCAAATTCTTTCGAGGCAAAGGGCGGTCCGTTGTCGCTGCGAACCGTGTATGGTATGCCATGTGTTCTGAATATTCCCTCCAATGCCGTGATGACGTGTGGTGCATCGGTTTTCTTAAGGAGTACTACCTCTGGCCATCTGGAGTAGTTATCCACAACTACCAGCAAGTGGTTTCCTCCAGGTATCTCAGTCAAATCTGTGGCGAGGTCCTCCCATGGTTCTTCAGGTAGTTCTGTTGATCGAACAGGTTCCGGTTTGCCACGTGGTCCAACTAGCTGGCAGGGGTAGCAGGCCTTGATGAACTGTTCAGCCTGTGCATCCATCTGCGGCCACCATAGTTTGCTTCGCAGGCGGGATTTTGTGCGCACCATTCCTTGGTGTCCCTCATGAGCTAAAATAATTGCTTGCTTCCATAGGGATTCTGGTAGCACAATTCGGTTTCTACGCATCACTAATTGTCCGGCAATCCACAACTCCTTTGACACTGCTTTGTACAAGGTACCTGTGAGGCGGGTGAAGTCTCCACTTCTAATTGCTTCGCGTACCAGAATAAGGGTTGGGTCCTTCTCTGAAACAACCTCTACATGCTTTGGGGTCATGGCGACAGGTACTGCGGCCTTTGCAGTGCTAAACACATACTCGCTGGTTGCTTTAGAATCAGCTGTCTGTACTGGACCAACTGGTAAACGACTCAGGGCGTCGGCTGAATTTTCCTTTCCGGAAATGTGCCTGACCACATAGCTGAATTGCTGAAGGTACAACAGCCAGCGTTCAATCCTAGCAGACGGGGGTTTAGACTTTGGACCTAGGACTGAAATTAAGGGTTTGTGATCAGTTAGTATTTCAAAATGGGTTCCATAAAGGAACATGTGAAATTTCTCACAGGCCCATTTGACAGCAAGGGCCTCTCGCTCGAACTGTGAGTAGCGCTGTTCAACCTTACTAAGCTTACGACTTGCGTAGTACACTGGTCGAAATTGACCATCACCAGGTTGTCTTTGCTCTAGTATGGCCCCCAGGCCAACTGGTGAGGCGTCAGTGATAATCCTGGTCTGGGCTCCCTGTGTAAAATAAGACATGACTGGTGCACATGTTAGCAAGTGCTTAATTTGTGCAAATGATTCTGCCTCTTTGTCACCCCATTTCCATTTAGCATTTTTACTGGTAAGATCCCACAGGGGAGCAGAAATGGTTGCAAACTGTGGAATGAATTTGGCACAAAATTGAGCAGAACCAAGGAAACTTCTCACCTCTGATTGGTTGGTTGGTGCAGGTGCCTCGACAATTGCTTCGACTCTTTTGTCAGATAACTTAAGACCATCTGCAGAAATGGTGTCTCCCATGAAATCCATACTCGAGGCTCCTACCACACATTTCTCATAGTTGAGGGTGAGTCCGCTGTCTTGCAGCTTTTGGACAGCTCTTTCCAGGTTCTCGTCATGCTCCTTTTGGTTCCTACCCACTATAAGAATGTCGTCATGCATGTTGAAGGCTCCAGGGCAGTCTTTCAAAACTTGCCATATCAGGTTCTGGAACTTCTCGGTAGCCATGTTCACACCGAAGAGCAATCGACAGTAGCGATATAAACCTGTTGGCGCTGCGAAAGTAGTTATGTCTCGGGACTCTGGGGATAACTCGATTTGATGGAAAGCCATGTTTAAATCCAATTTGGTGAAAATCTTTGCATCTGAGATTTCTTGTAGGGTTTCTTGCATAGTAGGTACTGGGTGTCTTTCTCTTAAGATAGCCTGATTGGCCTGGCGCATGTCCAAACAAATGCGAACATCTCCATTTGGCTTTTCGACTGCCACAAGGGGATTGATCCAACTTGTAGGACTGTTTACCTTTTCCACCACACCAAGCTTCTCAAGTTCCTCTAACTTGTCAGCGACCTTCTGCCTGCGACTAAAAGGAATCCTACGCAATGGTTGTGCTACTGGCTTAATATTCTGATCAATACTTGAGTTTAAAACCTTTAAGCTTGCCCAAACCATGAAAAACATTAGGAAATTTGGCCTTAAGCGCTGCTTTGCTGTTTAACTGAGTATTTATAGCTGAGAAATCTGAGCTACAACTATTAACCTGAACTCCTACTTTGAGTATGCCTAGAGCTTCAGATAATTCACGACCTAACAAAGTTGACGCTTTTCCAGAGACAATGAAAAACTTTGCGCGCTTATCCACATTTGTTTCTGGTACATGCACATTAAGCATACAACTACCCTTAAGATTTAAAGCATCACTAGACGAATATGCAAAAATTTGCTTGCTACTTGGCTTCAAAACAATGCCTCCTTTTGATAAGTCATTGAATGTCCTTTCTGACATAAGGTTACAGCTTGCACCCGAATCAATGATGACATTCTGTATAACACCTCCAATAGATATCTCCATAGTACCAGGCGGTGACTCTGTGTGCGTGCAGAATACATTAAAAACATCTTCTTCCTCTTCGCTATCAGTTTCTTGAACATCAACAGCTTCCACTTGTCTTACATGAGATGGCTTCCTGCCCTTTGATTTTGGTCCACTTGCAGACTTTGCTTTTCCAGATGTCTGCTTTGATTTGCAGCAGACCTTGAAATGTCCTATTTTCCCACATTTTTCACATTGGTGATTTTGGCTACATCTGCAGTCAGCAGCTTTATGACCCTGCTTATTGCAACGATGACATCTGCCATCAAACTTGGGACCAGCACTGTCAGGCTTCTGTTGTACTCTCAATTGGTTAACACCACCTTGATCTGGCACAAGAACTAGTGCTTCTTTGTCATGGTACGTGTTGACAATTTCCAGGAGCTTGCTGAGAGTCAGACCTTCCTCACGAAAGAGTTTTGCTTTGAGGGGTTTATCCAATATGAAGGTCAAAATTCTATCTCGAATTTGACTGTCCTTTTGGTCGTTGTACTCGCAGTGTTCGCAAAGGGTTTGCAGTCTAATTGCAAATTGATGAATCCTCTCACCGGGTTTTGGTACCGCTGTCAAGAAGGCTTGCCTGGCCATCGGTACGTTTTTCTTGAGTTTGAAGTGTTGAGTGAGGGAGTCCATGGCTGTTTTATAGTCCTCCCCCTGTTGTTCAGCCGTAAAAGCGTGAAAAATTTCTCGTATTCCAGCTCCTGCTAGGTGAAGAAGTATTGCTCGTTGTTGTTTCGAGTCTTTGATGCCAGATGCAGTGCAGTAGAGCTCAAATTCGGACTTCCAGATTGTCCATCTTTGTTCCAGCGTGGCTGGTTCGCCAATGCAGTCGAAGGCTTTTGGCGTTGGTAATCCTGATAAACAGACGGCCATACCGGCTTTTTTTTGACAGATTTAACTTCAGTATGTGTTTATCCAGTTGTTGATCCCATCCTCGTCGCCAGAATGTGGTGTTCGGCAAGGAACAAAGCAAAAAGAAACAGACTCGTGGTCTTCCACATTTAATACAAGATGGCGGATCTCTGACATGTGTTCTACCATGGTGCATTGCGCACCTTAACAATCCATAATGCAACGCGGCGGACACTACACTGACAACCGATGAAAATATGTTACTACTTTTGTAATTCTACAAATAAAGTAGTTTGGTTAAACTATTTTATTGCAACAACGCTCATCATACAAATTAATAAGGTTAATACAAAAATAAACCTATACACAAACTAGAGTACCTGATATAGGGTATCCATATTTAGGGCTCTAGGCCAAAAGACAGGCTCTAGGCCGAAAGACAGGCTCTAGGCCAAAAGACAGGCTCTAGGCCAAAAGACAGGCTCTAGGCCAAAAGACAGGCTCTAGGCCAAAAGACAGGCTCTAGGCCGAAAGACAGGACAAACGGGACAAAAAGGCCAACAGAGTCATAACCATGGGTAAACTCATGACAGAAGATCGAATTGACCTATAAGGTGTTGTGTCCCTGTTGACCTTTTGGCCCGTTTGTCCTGTTTTTGGCCCTTTTGTCCTGTTTTTTGCCTTTTTGTCCTGTTTTTGGCCCTTTTGTCCTGTTTTTGGCCCTTTTGTCCTGTCTTTTAACCTTTATAGCCTGGTTCTATCTAACAAATTTAATCCATATAGCTCCAAATTAGGGACACACAGGGACAAAACCAAGCTATAAAGGCCAAAAGACAGGACAAGGGCCAAAAACAGGACAAAAAGGCCCAAAACAAGACAAAAGAGCCAAAAGACAGGACAAACGTGCCAAAAGGTCAACAAGGACACAACACCTAAAAGGTTGTTTCACCAGTAGGGCAATTCTTTCATGATTTTACCCATGTCTCACACCGAAACAAATACAAAATCTAAAACAAAAGAGAAAAATGATTAAAAAAACATCCTACATTAAGACAAGACTTTCGGAACGAGGTTCACTCTTATCAAGCCACCTCGTCGAAAGCAGGGTGAGGCGTTATTGCAAAGATTGCACCTACCCGAATTGCGGAGCAAAACAGCTAGTTCGACTAGCAAACCAGAATCGATGGTGGCGCGTTATGATTTCTACATGAATTTCGAGAATGATATCTCCGTTATTTGAGGGCGACTGTATTGGGGCCCTGCACTATGAAAGTCTTTCTTATCTATTTTATCTGGTTGGATATTATGATAGAAATCCGTACTCTTCCGTACGGATAAACTTATTTACAACTACGGCGTAATTTGCTTGATTCGCCGTTTGAGCTTGAATTGACAGCGATTTTCTCGGGATCTCGGAAATAAAACGACAGTTCCCAGATTGTGATCACTTTTATCGTCCCTTATTTATAGGGATTTTATGGGTGCCATTTATAGGAAAATCGGAGAAATATCTTAAATTATTTTTTAGTGTGTGGTATCCATTTTCTAGGGTATGATTGTTGGTAGAACTGTTCGCGGTTTTCATATCAAGCACAAGTTGTTCTGAATTACTTACAATTATCATACCCTTCTCTAAACAACTCTTTCATTTCCCAGAAATCGGACAAATATTTGTGGAGATATTATCGCCTAAATAAACATTTAGATATCACTTCTCATGAATATTGAATATTTCATTGTTATGGAAAATCGAATAATAAACCAACACAAATGATGCCACTATGTTGTGCAAAGCTATTAATAATTTCATTATTTGTTAACGTCTATACTGGCAAAATTGGAGAACACCTTTGACCTTACTTGTTTTGTGTCCGTTTTGAGGATAATTACGGGGTGAAAGTTATTATGTTAATTCATTCTTTTGTTCCATATGTAATTTGCAATTCATCTAACTCAATTAGTTCCTGAAGGACAGAGAGCCGGAAATAGTGCCTCCCAAGTCATGTAAACACATAAATTTTATGAATGAAACAAACCTGTCAATATGTTGGTAATTTGCTCTAAAAAAGAAGAAGGAAAGAAATAAAAAAATACCCTTGTTTAATCATTTCATAGAATCAAAAAGCCCAAACTGTCGCGATCTCGTACCAGAACAATGAATACAATACACCAAAAACTGGAACTCGACTCTGCCAAATTTTCGTCTTTAATAAGACTTCTTCAGGGCAGACTGAAGAAGGTGAATCGTTACAAGCTTATTTACATCAGAATAGTGGCGCGAGACGCAAAAACATTACAACTGACAAAAACGCGCATTTTCTAGAATAGCGCGCGCTATGGATAAAAAGAATTTACACATCTCTACGTGGGTTCCTACTACAAAAAAAGTCATCACTATTACGACCCCGCGGGTGGATAGACTTAAGCCGATAAGCCCACTGGACTTCCCTTTCCCTAAGCTGAGCCTCAGAGTTACACTTATCTATAAGTTGTACCATAACATTATTAAGACCTAAATGATTGTCGCAATGAAAATGTTGATTGATAAGGTTATCCTTAACTCTTTCACTAACCGGTAAACTAGGGTGCTTATTTAACCTACTTTTATGATTATTAAAACGCTTCCTAAAACTATTGATAGTAGACCCTACGTATTGCTTGCTACACATAGAGCAAGTAATTAGATAAACAACAAAATCTGAGTTACAGTCCAAGTCAAAATTAATGACATATTTCTTATTAGTAACTGTACTGCGAAACTCGCGCCCTGTCTTAAGAAAGTTACACACCCTACACCTTTCACCGCCACACTTACCACAACCTCTAACCTGAGTACTGTCCTCTTTAAGAGAGGAGTGCACCAACAGTTTAAAGGATATGTTGATGCACTCCTCTCTTAAAGAGGATAGTACTCAGGTTAGAGGTTGTGGTAAGTGTGGCGGTAAAAGGTGTAGGGTGTGTAACTTTCTTAAGACAGGGCGGGAGTTTCGCAGTACAGTTACTAATAAGAAATATGACATTAATTTTGACTTGGACTGTAACTCAGATTTTGTTGTTTATCTAATTACTTGCTCTATGTGTAGCAAGCAATACGTAGGGTCTACTATCAATAGTTTTAGGAAGCGTTTTAATAATCATAATAGTAGGTTCAATAAGCACCCTAGTTTACCGGTTAGTGAAAGAGTTAAGGATGACCTTATCTATCAACATTTTCATTGCGACAATCATTTAGGTCTTTTAAGACATTAAAATAATGTTATGGTACAACTTATAGATAAGCGTAACTCTGAGGCTCAGCTTAGGGAAAGGGAAGGCCAGTGGGCTTATCGGCTTAAGTCTATCTACCCGCGGGGTCTTAATAGTGATGACTTTTTTTGTAGCAGGAACTCACGTAGAGATGTGTAAATTCTTTTTACCATAGCGCGCGCTATTCTAGAAAATGCGCGTTTTTGTCAGTTGTAATGTTTTTGCGTCTCGCGCCACTATTCTGATGTAAATAAGCTTGTAACGATTCACCTTCTTCAGTCTGCCCTGAAGAAGTCTTATTAAAGACGAAAATTTGGCAGAGTCGATTTCCAGTTTTTGGTGTATTGTTTAATCATTTAGATATTCTGAAGACGTGATTCTGAAGATATTCTGAAGATCTCCGCGCAGTGTCACACATAATAGTCACTGAATTGTGTTGTCTATAAATTATCCCACATACTATGCTCTTCTTGTTAGGAAAACATAATTCCACCCATAGCGTTGAAAAGCGGTATTAGATGTTTTTTTTCAATATTGGCGTAATCTGAAGAACTGTCTATATATATGCCAACGCACCCAGAGGAAAGGGGCGTGGGTACGTGCTCAAAGTTATAGCCACTTATTTTTGGAATCCCTTCTGTATTTGAATTGGTAATTCTTGTCTCAGTAAGACCGATAATATCAAAATGGAAATCAAATTGAGCCAAGTATTCATTTTCAAGGTGTTCTAGGTTTGACCTAAAACTTCTGATGTGGCTATGAAAGACGGATAAGCTTCGCTCATTTGCACTTTTAGAAAGGTTTGATTTTATTAATTGAAAGCTATGCGGTGAAAAATATCTGCTTTTAATAGATGGAAAAGAATCAAGATTGTTTACATTATCATTAGTAATTGAATTTAGGCTAAAGAGATCTAAGTCATAACGACTGGGAAGATTTTCGAGATTACGTTTCGATTTTTTCCCAGATAATATGCTATTATTGAATTTCCCGTGTACACTCGTGAGGTGGGCTCTTAGTGAGAAGTAAGGGAGCTCACGCAAAGTGCGCTTCATTTCTCTCTCAAAAGACTTATTTCTTTGTGGCATTTAACGATTCAAAGACTAAATATAATAGTATAGTTTTTGTTACTATTATTAAAAGAGAGGACACGTCTAGTCGAAAGTGCACGTCTAGTCGAGTTGCGCACATAACGCTTTAGCGTAGCGCAACAGAATCGTCGATGGCCATGGTTTACACGCTACCAATCCATCACACGATGTGTTTAGTGTCTGTACGTCGTCGTGTGTAGGGGCAAAACTCTTGTCCACCATTTTTTCTCGTAATGCCTCGTGTTCCTTGATCAACATTTTAAGCTCTTTCTTTAGCTCTTCATGCTCTTTCCTTAATCTGTCTCCCATTTTACACACACAAATACGCATAAACACGAAGGAATCGCAGCTTGCATTAACACAAACAGAAAGGGAAAAAAAGAAATGAGAAGCGCGTCCTAAACACGTCCGCACTCTCCCACGTTCGACGTCCCATCCGTGATGAAGTCAAACAAGTTTTAGGGTAGTTTCTTGGTGTTACGGAGCACCAGCACCAAAAACACAATGGAACAAAAGCCAAAAGCAAAGACCTTAGAACGAGACAATAAAATAGAGTACAAAGGCCTTGAGCACCAAAAATAAAGCTCTCCGTAACACCAAGGAATACCCAGTTTTAGCAAATGAGCATAGGAGAACTAGAAATAGTTTTTCAAGGCAAAGCAGAGCTAATCCTTATGTTATCGATGCAATAGCCACGACCACACCCAGCGTTTTTGTAAGATAAGGTCGCGTGCACAACGGAGTTCCCTTAGACTATCTAACTCGCAGTTGTCACCGGGTGAAATGTGTGCTACTAGGCCAGTCAATCTACGTCAAAAAGGGGCCAACATCGGACTAATTGCAACACAAGGTTTTTTAGCATACTAAAACTATAACATACTAAAACTCTATAAAAATCGGAGCAGGCAAACACCCCGAAAAACGGGATCGAATTTCCCGATACAAGGCTTGTATGAGAAACCACAGGGTTCCCAAATCACGAAAAATACACATAAAATCAAGTTTATACCACTATAAATGATAAGAAAAGATAAGAAATATATTATTTCTACACGATCTGGATAAAAATCAACGTTATCTGATATAGCTGCGTTACATATTACAGATAAGTCAAAAGTCGAAAAGATAAAAACGCATTCTGCTGAAATTTTAGAGAATAAAAGTACAGAAATGGACGTTGTTAAACCGAGTAATAAAATTGTCCAGGAACATATTTGGGAGGAATTTACAGTTTTTAGGTTATAATCCCAAAAGTTGAAGAAGTTTCGTATTTTAAAGAGGGAGTCAAAAAGAATATTTTGAGTTCAAGTGCTACTTTTAAGAAATTTGCGCAGTTAGGGATCAGTGATCCAGAGAAAGGACACATTAGTACAAGTGAGAGGAGATCGGGGAGAGCCAGAAGACACAACTCAGAACACATTTGCGGAGAAAAAATGCGAAGATTTTACCGGATTTTTACCGATATTTTTTATCGTATTAAAGGGAATACCATAATTGAAAACACACTCACTACACGGAAACACACATGTTTCGAAGCATCATGATGACATTAATAGGGCATTTTTTCTAGAATGCACACTGTTGTTGAATACCTTTCAGAACGTCGCGTAATGGTTGCATCAGTTTTTGTTGCTTAAATCCAGCTGGGGCATGTCTGACGATTTCTAGTGACAAGGCATTTGATCAGTTGCTGCGCGCATTAGTTGCTAATTTGTTTATATGAATTACAATAAGAAAAAAAACACATCTGGAGAAACATTTAGCTACAAAAGATAAGCCAGCCTTATGAACAGTACAACGGAAAAAAAATAACGAAGATATGTGCACGTACAAAAAACGTATATTTAGTTGGTTGTTCATCAGCGTTTAGCAAGAAATCGTTTTCTTAGAAAAACCTTGCGTAAGATACGTTCTGTGCAAATCCATTTGATAGAAAAAAAAAACATTTTCTAATCCTTTAACAGTGAAACATCTCCTTAGAAATTCACGTCGCTATGGAGACAAATTTTACTTTCACCTATGGGTCAGCAGCATAACGAGTCATTAATGCCAATTACCCAATGAAAAAAAAAACATTTGTAATACACGACAACCTGATGTTTATATAACCTTTTTGTACACGCGCGTTGATAATTGTTATCAATACCTAGTGGAAAATAATAGAAGAGTCAAATCTCTTGTCAAGAATATTCTACACTTTACGTCTCTAACAATGAAAAAAAATACATAAACTAGTTGTGCCCAAATATTTTTTGGGCACAAACAGGAAGGAAGCTAGTTTTAAAAACGGCTTGTGTTACACCACATCACTTACACGAAACAGATCAGGCTATTTTTAGACGCACGGATTAGCCAATCAGATGACAGGCGGGAAAAATTTGACTTTGTCTCAAGGAATCCAAAATGGCGGTAGAGAAGGGGGGAAACGACGCTTGCTTTTCAAAGTCTTCCTACATCGTCATATATATCTTTAAACTAGGAAACCTAGGAGTTTAAAGGATATGTTGGTGCACTCCTCTCTTAAAGAGGATAGTACTCAGGTTAGAGGTTGTGGTAAGTGTGGCGGTAAAAGGTGTAGGGTGTGTAACTTAAGACAGGGCGGGAGTTTCGCAGTACAGTTACTAATAAGAAATATGTCATTAATTTTGACTTGGAGGGTAACTCAGATTACTCTTTCCTTCAAGTTCGTTGTGCGAGTCTGTGTTATTTTTTTTACGCCAGTTATATATTACAGTTAACGACAACAACTCAACTCAACCGAACGAACTCTTGTGAGATGATAAAACTTGGAAATCTGACCAGTAAAACTTGGTGCTGCATCTAAAGAAGGAGATGGAGTGATAGATGATGTTCTTCCGAAAACCACTGCTTAGTTAGCTTGCTTTCTCGATCGAGATCTTGAAACATGTTTTGTATAGCAAATAAATTCAACCTCAAAACCATGCCAGCAATTAAAATATTATTAGCGGAGCCAGCGCGACCGCAGGCCGCGCGCGGAGCTCCATAGGTATAGAAATATGGTATAGCTATGAGACTTGGTTTTGGTGGTCGTCGCGCGGGTACCCTGTGTGTCACAATCCATCCAGTCAATAAACTCCCAAGCCCCACTCGATCTTACGCTTCCTCGTTTTGTGCTGCAAAGTTCGTATGTTCACAGAAGAAAGGCAGCTCGAAAAAAATTTAAATGAGAAAACAAGCGGATTCAAATGGGCTGAAGTTTTTGAGGAAACATTTGTCTGAAGTACGAGCCGATGGAAATTCCCGCACGTAGCAGCAGCAGCAGCAGCTAAAAAGAAGACTAAGAGGAGAGGCTCTACACTACCATTCTATATTCATTCACGTCTATATCTATGTAAGGAGATCCTGAGATTGGCCTTGGATTGATGTCTGTTTTCAGCTATAAAAATCATTCACTTGTGTTGACGAGTTCCTTGCTAGCAGAAAGATCACGGTTTACAACAAAAAGCGAACACAACCACTAGGCGACAAACATAAAGCGACAAAAAAAAAACACTGCCAAAGGTGAGTTTTAGACGATGATTTGCATTTTGAATATGACATTTTTTTTTCATTTATTGTTGTGCTTTTATAATGCTCGTTTGTTCGTTTTTTTTTCCTAAAACCAATCGCTCAGACTAAAACACCGTACCAGCTTTAGTATGACGTCAAGATGACATATCAATGTCATCTATCCTTGTTTTGATTGGCTAAAATACCATCTACTTGAATTCCGATTGGTTTATAATTTTGGCACTTGAATGGCTTTTATTCAACTGACAATCGCCATGAAGATGTTAAATTCGTAAATACTTACTTTCAAGTTCTATAAATTCAGGCGTATATTCCTCACGGTAAGTAAGAATTTAACGACAGAAATACGTAGTAGTCTCGCTACTGTATCAATGACACTTAGCTTGTTTGATTTATACATATATTTTTAGAGTACAGATGTTTACAAGTTTTTATTTTTCCCCAACACTATTCCAGATTGGAACAGCCTTCCGGCACACACCGCTAGTGCCAGTTCATTACTTTTAAGACCTTAGTTTCGAAATAGAGCTGTATAGATTATTATAATGTAATGTTTTAGTCTTATTTATTTATGTATATTAATTTATCTTGGTATAATGCAACTCAGCTTACAGTAACCGAGCATTAAAACTGAGAATTCGTGGTCTAACAAGCAATTTGAGCATAACAACATCCTTTGATATTCTTCGTTCTCTCTTTACTTTATTGACAGCGTTGAGATATTTAATCAAGGCTGACAATCAATCAATCAATCAATGATTTATTTTTGCACTATTTGAAGTTGAGTTAATGCTTTACAAAGTGGACTTGGCAGATTAGAAAATATTAGTTAAATGAAATTTTGTAATGAGATTAGTGTGCGTAGTGACGAAAGGAGCGAAAAGCTTTCGAGTTGGTCACTATCACAGTTATTCGTACCATGAGAATTCGGGAAAGTTCATTTTACAGTATTTTTATAATTATCTGTTTTTGTATATTTTTCTATACATGTGTCGCTACACTAAGAAATAACTAGCTAACCTGGACTGGACAAAAAAAAGATATATAATAATAATAGGAATGAAAATTAAATAAATAAATAAATGCGAGTACTATGATCGGGTCAACTCATCACAAGCTACCCCTGGCTGCCAAGGTAAAAGTGCTTTATTTGTCTAAGGAAGGACCTATAGGGAAGTTTTTTTTATAGGCAATGGTATTTCTGTCCCATATTTTTGAAGATATGGCAGAAAATCTCGACAGCCCAACATTAGTTCTAGAAGCTGGTCTGCATAAGTTGCCCTCGGATGCAAATCTTGTGTTATGACCATGTATTTCCGATGAAGGTAAAACTAAATTTGATAGGGCTTGTGGGGTATTGTTCATTGGGTCTTTTAATTTATGCACCAGAGAGGAAACTTTGATTTTGAGTATATTATCCACATTGTGAATGTCTAGTAGTTTGTAAAGTTGAGAGACACTCTCATCTCTTGTGGCAAATAACATTGTTTTTATGCATTTATTTTGTTTTCTTTTGATGGTCGAGAGACGAGTTTGGCATGCGGTTCCCCAGCTCATGATTCCATATGAAATGTAGGGATAGATTAGGTTGTAGTAAAGCCGCTTTAGAAGACTTATGGAAATAAGATGTCGCAATTTGTAAATGATGCCCAGATTTTTTGGTATTTTGCTGTTTATATGCAGGATTTGGGGTTCCCATTTAAGGTGATTGTCAATAAACATGCCAAGATATTTAATAGTACTTTTGTGCTCGATATCACAGGCTGTGACGGTGATACTAACTTTCTTCCTAGGTGATTTAATAATCATGTAGTTAGTTTTCTAAAAGTTAATGGATAATTTATTTGCATTGCAATATTTGATTACATTTAATAGTTCAGTGTTAATGGTTATCTCAAAATCTTTAAGATCTTTAGATGAATAGAAAATGTTTGTATCGTCTGCAAATATCCTGAATTACAGTTTTTTTGAGGAGTGTGGGAGGTCATTGATGTATAGAAGAAAAAGCAAAGGTCCAAGTGTTGACCCGTGTGGGACTCCGCAGGTATTTTGTTGAAGGTCCGATTCAGTGTTTCCTAATTTGACAAACTGTTTTCTTTCATTTAGGTAGCTTGAAAACCATTTTTGTGGGGTACCCCTAATTCCATATTTGTACATTTTATCAAGTAAAATGTTATGGTTTAGGGTATCAAATGCCTTCGAGAAATCAAGGAAAATACCACAGGTTAGCATGTTTTGATCTAGTGCTGTTTTAAGGTTTTCGATAGTTTCTAAGATTGCATGCTCTGTAGAATGGCCTTTTCTGAATCCAAACTGATATTGAAAGAAGATATTATGTTTTTCAAGATAGAAGATTAATTGATTTTACTGAAGGAAGAAAGAATAGCTATTGGCCTGTAGTTTCCTGGTTCACAGGGGTCACCACTTTTAAACATTGGGGTTACTCGTGAGATTTTGAAGATATCTGGGACTGTTCCAGTCATTATGGATTCATTGTTAATTCAGTGAAGGGCCTTGAGAGAGGAGATGCAACAAGTTTTATAAACTTATTTGGTATATTGATGTATGATTTGTTTTCATTTAGGCTGCTAAAAAGATGCAGCCTAATATCCTGTCACATATTGCTAAAGAATACCTTTCTTGTATTTATATCCTGTGTATTTAGTCTTTTTGAAGATACAGCAACTTTTTCAACATTATCATAAATACTTTACAGTAACAAGATAATTTTTTCATCGAAAATAAAAACCAAAAATGCAACCTATATTTTTTTTGCTCAAGCTTATATTGTCTGCATCTTGCATACTATATAATGTGTTTATTTATTTTTATTCAAATAGTTATGGAAAATTAGTAAGGTTATAAATGGGATGATAAAAATATTAATTTGAAAGAAAAACATACACCCAAGTTAATTGTTTTCACTTTTATTTAGGTTAAACCAACCAAGGACTACCTGAGGGTCATGCTTGATGCTAAAGGCTGGAAGACATAAGAATAGGCAAATGTAGCCGGGCTTTCTTACTTTGATACAGCAGTATAGGTGTAATAGGGTTTTTAGAGAAAGATGCTTTGTGTCAATGATACTGTAAATCTGTAACACATTTTTTATCAACCTGAAGATAACGAGGAAAGGGGGAATGATAGGAGAGTGCTCAATCAAGTTGTTGCAATACTGTTAAAGTTTTTATCAAAAATATAGTCCCAGTTTCTTTTTTCTCTCTCTATTGACTATTTTTATATGCAATTGACAATTATTTGCAGTTACCCCTCTGCACCCTGGTTTGAAATTAGACATTTTCATTTAGCACTAATCAGTAATATCAAGTTTGCTTTTAATTTGCTTCCCAAGTCTAT
The DNA here is from genome assembly GCF_932526225.1 of Nematostella vectensis. NCBI lineage: Eukaryota > Metazoa > Cnidaria > Anthozoa > Actiniaria > Edwardsiidae > Nematostella > Nematostella vectensis. The sequence continues at coordinate 17,695,174 of NC_064040.1, read as the reverse complement.
TTGTTCTCCTCCATTTGATTGCATTTAATTTTGCAGTAGCATTAGCATGTGTGGATCCAGCTGCAGGGTTTCTATAAAATAAAATAGACAGCAGGCCACCATGCTAAAGGGTGGGTTCACCAATATGTAATGCATGACTGAGGTATATTTGTGGATTTTAATTTCCTTGGTGATGGAGTATCACTAGTAAATGGCAAATGAAGTGTATCTAACTATATCATTCTATATTTGGAATGCTGTTTCATCCATTATTTGTTTCTTTGCAAGGGCAAAGCCGGTCAGAATGCACCTAGTGCTACTGTAGTAGTGTATATGAATGGAACTTCTATAAAAGGGTTTTTATTAGGGCAAGGTACTTACTTAATAAATTATATAAAGATAATAACAAACTTGTGCTTTTTCAAAACAGTTTCATATCAAACCTAAAGGTAATAGGGAAAGGGGAAAATGTTAGGAAAGTGCTCAGTCAAGCTATTATTATTTATATATTTATATATTTTTATTTATATATTTATATATTATAACATTGTTTGTTAACGGGTCTATTATCTGCTAATTCATTCCCCATTGAAAGATCGTACAATAGTGCTCATATGTAGGGTATTTTGTCTTAATGGGCTTGCTTATCGCATGAATGAATTTCTATTCACACCAAAGAAAAAGTCGTAGCCCGATAATAAGTGCACTTAACAAGAACTTCCTGCTTAACAATTTTTTAATATTACTGCATGGCTTAGAGTTACGTCTGCGTGATTTTCTATTTTAGCTTAATTTATCATAATTTATTGCCATTAAACTCACCCTAGGCCCGATCTAGGATTGAAGGGTTGATACGTTTATTTTTTTTGTTAGTTTGCCTCTATCCCTGGCAACCAAAAGCTCTCTACTCGCTTTATACTTTCTAAATTTCTAATTTATTTATAAGACCGAAACAAGACAATTGACCTCTGAACAATAGTGTACATTTATAATAAAGGTACTCTATACTCCTACTACTATTAAGGTATTTATCTGACTTCCACCCGTTAGTTCACCACCTTTCTTGGTTAGGCTATTAAATGGAAATGTTTAGAATCTAGAAACCGTAACCCTTACCCCCAACAATGCATCATGGGTAGGGTGAGCTTACCCCATAAAAACTACAAAGCAGTGATTTGTATCTGCACAGTGAGTTTTTCCACACCCAATGTGCTATACCCTACCCTAGCCAATGTGCTATATGTACCCTATGTACATTGATTTTGCCGATGATCACCCTCGTCTGTTTTATTGGAGTGTCTTGCATTTAGGATGGAGACAGGAAAAGGTACCAGGGTTGCTTAAGGGTGAGCTTGCACCAGGCTATCCTTGATGTTTGTATCCAGCCCCAGGTTACCACCATACTCTTTATGAATGAACACGAAACACAGCTATCAAAACACAATAACACAACTCAAAAAGAGATGTCTTTTTGTAGATGAAAGAAATCGGACACAGAACCCAGTTGTGAGTCATAGGCATACAAAGAGCAGTACTCAGAGTGAGACCAAGCTGATACAGTAGCATTGGTACCCAGTGTTTTGAGGTTTGGCAAAGGGCAAGCAACACATCCTTCTGTTTAAAACAGCAACATGTACCCACATGCTTAGATGGGCCATTCAGAGGTTGAGAAGGCCCTATTTGTTCCAAATGGAATGGAAAAGAGGAATTTTAATGACAACAAAAACCTAATAAGGTTAGAATACTGTATAGCCTTTTGGCTACTGTAGCTGTCTAGTGTGTTATTCTGGATTATCATTATTACTGTTGCCAGGATTCCAGGTTCTTGTTTCTCCTGTGTTTCCAGTCTTTTGGATGAGACACAAAACTGAGGTCCCGTCTCCTAAATGCTTCACTCACAATGTAAAGGGGACACTAAAGAGCCTATGTGTTTTTTCGTAAGAGTAGAGAATTGCTCCCAGTTTCCAGCCTTTTTTGAGTCTGGAGCTTCGTTTTCTTACTATGCGCCCTTTACTGACAATGAGGCAGCCTAGCTATCTCTCTCTGGACCCAGATGACGAAGAACCACCACATGGATGTGCCTCAACTATATTGTTTTTGTTATTATATTATTATTATTATCTCCTTCTCTCACTTTTATTGTGAACCAAATCCCCAAACCCCAGAAATATAGTTCAGTACACTGTACTAGTAGGAAGCCAGATATCAGTAAAAAAAAAATGTTTTATATCATTGTTTCAAAAGCCCTTTGCAAAACAAAACACTGTAAATATTTGAATGGCCAGACCAGGATAAAATATTGCTACAATATAGTTTTTCAATATACTGTAGATCTTATAATTCACACATGACACATTTTTTATAAGAATATCAACAAATTTCCAATTTAAAAATGCTGTAAATTTGGATTGACTTGGAATTCATTATAAATGGCTTCTTACTTTTCTTAAAAATATATTTTTACTGTGGGATTGACAAAAAAAACAGGTTCCAAATCCCATACTTAAAATATAAATACATGAACAATGAAATGAACTGACAAAAATTGGAGAAAAAAGTAGTTTTTCATTGTCATTTAAATCTAGACCTACTTTCAATGATTTTCTTTTGATGTATCCATTATCATAAAAGTAAATTTATTATTAAATTTTGAATTATCTTTTTACTGTGGGATTGACAAAAAAACAGGTTCCAAATCCCATACTTAAAATATAAATACATGAACAATGAAATGAACTGACAAAAATTGGAGAAAAAAGTAGTTTTTCATTGTCATTTAAATCTAGACCTACTTTCATTGATTTTCTTTTGATGTATCCATTATCATAAAAGTAAATTTATTATTAAATTTTGAATTTAGCCCGTTAAGTTATGAATTTCTTGCTTTGCTGCGTTAGTTTGGGGGAAAAGTCTCGGAGAAAAGTCTCTAATCTATTTTTCTGTGCTGGAATGTCTTGTACTGAAGCTGCAAAGCACTTTGAATCACGACAATTTCTAGTAACAACGACCCGAAATACCACAATGGCGCATAGTCAAATGTGATGAGTCCCATGATGTTCCAATATGTGTAATCACTGTAGTCCCATGGGCAGGCATTGAACTGACGAAGAATCCAGCCTGTGGAGAATTCCCATAGATAAGTCCACACAAGGTAAATAAACCCACGAATAAATATGTGCACTTTGCCATCCAAGCACAAGAACATCTTTTCCACGACATACGAAGACAAAGAGTAGATCGGAAATGACCAAACGGAAGTGCAACCATGTAGCTTCCATCCGTGCCTGTATTTGGCAGAATCCACAAAATACCACGTTGCGGTAAACATCACTTCAGCGAAAAACCCGCACAAGCCGTACAGGATAAGTCTAGAAGCGACAGGAAGACAAGAGGAGCTTGGATGAATCTTTGTTGTCGCACCTGACGATGGACTCTTACAAGAATCGCATATCTTCCCTTGCCCAACGGTCATAATTCCTATTCTTGAAAATATCAATTCCAAGCGCTGTTTTGTACGAAATGTTTAGAGATCAGGTACTTATAACCGTATTTCAAATATCGCCGTGGCCTTTTTGTAGAGATGTTGACCTTTTTATGATTTTTGGATTGGTTTCTTATTGCTCCTCTCAAAAAGATTTCAAGCGACTTCAAGCCGACCGGTATCAACAAATCCCATAATGCACCCTCGAGACAAATCGATAACTACTCGGACAAATAAAAAATTTTGAAAACAACTTTTTTAAGGATGTAAGCTCATTTTTAATAGTAGTTTATTGTATACGATACAATACTAGTTATTTCAATGGAGCACCCGTAAATGGCATATATTTATACCGTTAATTAAGCTTAAAATTATGATTTCTCCCCCAAAAAAAACATACCGCTGACCGGAAAACGCTTGCACGTGTATCAAACTAAAATGGCGGACGAAGTGTGGTGTTATGTTTTTCTAATATTTTGTTATGGTTGATCTGGTTTTAAGATGAAGAAGCCAAAGAAAATATATCGTCAAAAGCTTCAGGTTGAAGAGTCTCTTGTCAATAAATTAGAAGGTATAGAGTACAGATTTGACTAAGATTTGGTCGAGAGTTTGAACCCCCCGGGGTTTAAACTAAAATCACAAGTTAATATAAGTAAGTATACTTAATACTTAAAATTGTTTCTTTTTCAAGCACTCATAGCCATTGAGTCAAGAAAGGATGGTGAAAATCACCCCTTACTGAAGCTGATTCTAGATTGTATGCACGAGGAGTCGAGTTTACAGCAAACTGCTTTGATAAAAGAGGTGATATAGAGGTTTCTGTCTTTCTTGCAAACGAATAGTTATTTTGGGTGGTATACTTATGGGTTGGGTAATGGGTGGTATATTTACTAGGGTTGGTTGATGGGTGCTATACTTACTAGGGTTGGGTGATGGGTGGTATACTTACTAGGGTTGGGTGGCGGGTGGTATACTTACTAGGGTTGGGTGGCGGGTGGTATACTCACTAGGGTTGGGTGATGGGTGCTATACTTACTAGGGTTGGGTGATGGGTGCTATACTTACTAGGGTTGGGTGATGGGTGGTATACTTACTAGGGTTGGGTGATGGGTGGTATACTTACTAGGGTTGGGTGATGGGTGGTATACTTACTAGGGTTGGGTGGCGGGTGGTATACTTACTAGGGTTGGGTGATGGGTGGTATACTTACTAGGGTTTGGTGATGGGTGGTATACTTACTAGGGTTGGGTGATGGGTGCTATACTTACTAGGGTTGGGAAATGGGTGCTATACTTACTAGGGTTGGGTGATGGGTGCTATACTTACTAGGGTTGGGTGATGGGTGGTATACTTACTAGGGTTGGGTGGCGGGTGGTATACTTACTAGGGTTGGGTGGCGGGTGGTATACTTACTAGGGTTGGGTGATGGGTGGTATACTCACTAGGGTTGGGTGATGGGTGGTATACTTACTAGGGTTGGGTGGTGGGTGGTATACTTACTAGGGTTGGGTGGTGGATGCTATACTTACTAGGGTTGGGTGATGGGTGGTATACTTACTAGGGTTGGGTGATGGGTGGTATACTTACTACGGTTGGGTGGTGGATGCTATACTTACTAGGGTTGGGTGATGGGTGGTATACTTACTAGGGTTGGGTGATGGGTGGTATACTTACTAGGGTTGGGTAATGGGTGCTATACTTACTAGGGTTGGGTGATGGGTGGTATACTTACTAGGGTTGGGTGATGGGTGGTATACTTACTAGGGTTGGGTGATTGGTGGTATACTTACTAGGGTTGGGTGATGGGTGGTATACTTACTAGGGTTGTGTGATGGGTGCTATACTTACTAGGGTTGGGTGATGGGTGGTATACTTACTAGGGTTGGGTGATTGGTGGTATACTTACTAGGGTTGGGTGATGGGTGGTATACTTACTAGGGTTGGGTGGTGGATGCTATACTTACTAGGGTTGGGTGATGGGTGGTATACTTACTAGGGTTGGGTGATGGGTGGTATACTTACTAGGGTTGGGTAATGGGTGCTATACTTACTAGGGTTGGGTGATGGGTGGTATACTTACTAGGGTTGGGTGATGGGTGGTATACTTACTAGGGTTGGGTGATTGGTGGTATACTTACTAGGGTTGGGTGATGGGTGGTATACTTACTAGGGTTGTGTGATGGGTGCTATACTTACTAGGGTTGGGTGATGGGTGGTATACTCACTAGGGTTGGGTGATTGGTGCTATACTTACTAGGGTCGGGTGATGGGTGCTATACTTACTAGGGTTGGGTGGTGGATGGTATACTTACTAGGGTTGGGTAATGGGTGGTATACTCACTAGGGTTGGGTGATGGGTGCTATACTTACTAGGGTTGGGTGATGGGTGCTATACTTACTAAGGTTGGCTGGCGGATGGTATACTTACTAGGGTTGGGTGATGGGTGCTATACTTACTAGGGTTGGGTGATGGGTGCTATACTTACTAGGGTGGGTGATGGGTGGTATACTTACTAGGGTTTGGTGATGGGTGGTATACTTACTAGGGTTGGGTGATGGGTGGTATACTTACTAGGGTGGGTGATGGGTGGTATACTTACTAAGGTTGGGTGATGGGTGGTATACTTACTAGTGTTGGGTGATGGGTGGTATACTTACTAGGGTTGGGTGATTGGTGGTATACTTACTAGGGTTGGGTGATGGGTGGTATACTTACTAGGGTTGTGTGATGGGTGCTATACTTACTACGGTTGGGTGATTGGTGCTATACTTACTAGGGTTGGGTGATGGGTGGTATACTAACTAGGGTTGGGTGATGGGTGGTATACTTACTAGGGTTGGGTGATAGGTGGTATACTTACTAGGGTTGGATGATGGGTGGTATACTTGTTAGGGTTAGATGATGGGTATCGTACTTTCTAGGGTCTGGTAATTTTATTTTTTATGTGATCTTTTATTCTACTTCAAATATACATGGTATAAAGTAAATGAGATAGTACAGATACTCTGAATGTGCTGTGCTACACATCGCATATGTGTAGCACAGCGAGATATGGCAAGTTGAGCACAAGTTCCACAAGAAATTGATAGAAAGTAAAGCTATTGGAAAATTAGCAGTAATAAAATCACCAACTTGGCAATTATTCTGCACAAATAAATAAATTTTAGATGTGAAAATGTAAATTCCAAGATGGCAACTACCACAGCTTGCCCTCTTAGTGAATTGCAATGATGTTATTGGCATGGAGATCAGGTAGATACTTTGTGTAGGAAAAGGCCCCAGTAAGATCACTATGGTTTTCCACAAAATCACTCGGCTACCACAGGTACCCAGTAAAAATATCTTTTTTTTTTTTGGGGGGGGGAGGGGGAATGCTCCAGTAAAAAAAAAAAACTATACAGCACAAATAGAAGAAACAACAAATAATGAAGTATATATGCTGTTTAGAATTTGAAGCCAAAGCATCTTGTGCTCAGTCTCCTCCTCCACTGATCTGTTGTTGAATTCTCCCAAACAAACACCTTGGTTTTCAAGATGCTATGAAAGTCACTCAAGGAATATTGTATTTCTTAGTATGAAATCTGCAATCATTACACCCAAGATACTGTATCCCCTGGGGCACTACTTAAGATTTAAAAGGGTAGGAGTGACTGTAAGAAAGCGAAAAAAAAGGAGCATATAATAACTAATCTGGTACAATTTTAACAACCCAATATCTATAGATGTACGGTAGGCATTCTCTTGGGTACAGTACTCAGACCGCAAGTTTCAGCATGACAGTCATTGTCACCTTTTGGATATGGTTGTACCCCTCCCCCCTATGAAAATGCCCTGGCACATTAGGGTAGTAGATATGCCCTGGCTTTGTTTTTCAACTTATTATATGCTTGTTTGGAAAGGTTGGCAAAGCCTTACAGTCCAAGGAATACTGTGAATGTGATCCTGCTGTCTCAGTGTGTCTTCAAATTTTAAGTGAAATATTTACTCAGTGTGATGCCAAGAACCCAGCAAGGCATGCTCTTGCAAGGTAAGAAAATGCAGCAAATGTTGCAGTTTGCCATGTTTTTCTATTTCCCAATAACTTTTATAACAATTATTATGGATTGTTGTTTTTTTTTTGTCTGATATAATTACTTTTTTTAGTACATTGGATGGTTTATCAGATTCCTTAAGGAAGTTGGCTTGTGAGAAGCTTGGCCAATCAGTTATACATAAAGCAGGAAACATTGAACAAATGAATACTGTGAGTACAGGGGAAAGCGGGGTTGTGGGAGTGTACCTCAAGGCAGAATGTGTGTATAGAGGGGTGTGTGGCTCAAGGCAAAATGTGTGTATAGAGGGGTGTGTGACTCAAGGCAAAATGTGTGTATAGAGGGGTGTGTGACTCAAGGCAAAATGTGTGTATAGAGGGGTGTGTGGCTCAAGGCAAAATGTGTGTATAGAGGGGTGTGTGGCTCAAGGCAAAATGTGTGTATGGAGGGGGGTGTGGCTTACGGCAGAATGTGTGTATAGAAAGGGGGGGGGTGTGTGGCTCAAGGCAAAATGTGTGTATGGAGGGGTGTGTGACTCAAGGCAAAATTTGTGTATAGAGGGGTGTGTGGCTCAAGGCAAAATGTGTGTATGGAGGGGGGTGTGGCTTACGGCAGAATGTGTGTATAGAGGGGGGGGGGAGTGTGGCTCAAGGCAGAATGTGTGTATAGAGGGGTATGGAGGGGGGATGTGGCTCTTGACATAATGTGTGTATGGAGGGGGGTGTGTGGTTCAAGGCAGAATGTGTGTATGGATGGGGGGTGTGGCTCAATGCAGAATGTGTGTATGGAGGGGGGTGTGGCTCAAGGCAGAATGTGTGTATGGAGGGGGGTGTGGCGCAAGGCAGAATGTGTGTATGGTGGGGGATAGTGTGGCTCAAGGCAGAATGTGTGTATGGAGGGGGGGTGAGTGTGGCTCAATGCAGAATGTGTGTATGGAGGGGGGTGAGTGTGGCTCAAGGCAGAATGTGTGTATGGAGGGGGGGTGAGTGTGGCTCAAGGCAGAATGTGTGTATGGAGGGGGGGTGAGTGTGGCTCAAGGCAGAATGTGTGTATGGAGGGGGGGTGAGTGTGGCTCAATGCAGAATGTGTGTATGGAGGGGGGTGAGTGTGGCTCAAGGCAGAATGTGTGTATGGAGGGGGGGTGAGTGTGGCTCAAGGCAGAATGTGTGTATGGAGGGGGGGTGAGTGTGGCTCAAGGCAGAATGTGTGTATGGAGGGGGGGTGAGTGTGGCTCAAGGCAGATTAATGTATGGAGGGGGTGTGGCTCAAGGCAGAATGTGTGTATGGAGGGGGGGGTGTGGCTCAAGGCAGAATGTGTGTATGGAGGGGGGTTGAGTGTGGCTCAAGGCAGAATGTGTTACGGGGGATAGAGATGTATCACTTGTAAGGGACCCCATGGGGGATGATTAATTAGGTTTTTAAATAAAAATTTTCACTAATTATTTTGTCTTTATCACATCTTATTATATGAAAAGCTTCTGACTTGTACAATAGGGAACATAGAGGTTTAGAGGTTATCAAGAGAAGAGGATTCCCAATTTAGTACGATTGGCACACATTGACTCGTGCGCACATTTATTTTTAGGGTTATTGTGTAACACCAGTGGTTATGAGAGGAATGGTCGACACTATTTCATCACTGATGGAGAACTTCAAACTGGGTATGTTACCTACCTTATACCTTACTAGTAATCAACTTATAGTGCCTTAATATTCTTAATTTACGCACATACCATCTATAACTTTTATCTATTTGAAAGATACAGAACAGTCTTGTTAATCCACAGGCGAGGAGGTTATTAAAAATAATGGAAGAAAAGGTATGTATAACTATGTTAATACTTGATCATTTCCTGCAATTCTCTTTTATAAGGGGGGGGGGGCATTTAGGGGCCTGGAATCTACAAAACTCAAACTTTTGAGAGAGGAAAAAGGTAAGTCATAGGAACATATATATGTATATATATCAACCGTTACAATACACGAATATATACAAAAACTGTTGACTCGCACAAGCAAAGAATCAAATTGCACGCACTCTACAAGATATATAAATAATAATAAGAAGAATTAAGAAGTTCAAAGTAGGTAGCACACACTATTCTAAGGCACGCGCTCATCAATATAAAAAATACAAAATCCTAAACTAGTGCCGGACACATGCTCCCCGATTCTGTGAATAGAAAAAAATCATTAAGATTAAGTCTCTTGGAGCCAATGTCTGTACCTTATAGGCCCATTGGCCCTCCTTAGCCCTGAGGCTTCGCTCATCTAAACACTTATCTATTAGAATAACCTCTAGGTCTTCTACTCCATTATGGTCTTCCTGGCAAAATGTTTGTAGATAAGGTCATCCGTATCTTTATACTTATCAGAGCCTTTCTTGTGTGTTGTTATTCTACTTTTGTGGTTAATCAAGGTATCAATACCTGTCAAATCAACTAGCAGAGCACGGGCGAATCGACAGGAAGTGGGTTAACTCCACAAAAGCGCTCCTCAGGTTCCAGATCCTCCACGATACATTGTGCTTCCCTCCGTCGAATTTCCGTAACCCTTCCACGCATCTCAGCAACAAAATTATTAATCTGCGCATCCGAAGGTGTTCCATATCAAATAACCTGGTGCTGAACTGGATCTATGTGACCAACTACGTCTAATTTACGGCACAGACTAGTCAACTTAAGCCCAGAATAAACTCTCTCGCCGATTTCATTGACTTTTAAAGCATATCCAATGTATCTTGCCCCGATGATTCCAAAATAAGATTTTCTAAGGTTCGTATCTGTCCTTTGAAAATTTCTGTATTCTTCTCCATTTCTATGATGAGTATCTCTCTCATTTCTCTTGATGCATTTAACAATATCTCATCCCATTGATCCTCGAAATCTTGTGTAACAGCGACGATATTTGCTTTCTTTTTAAGCTGCAATCCTTTAGGAACCACATCTTTATCCCGACATGAGAGTGGGAACTCATGATGACGTTCGTAGCGTAGTCTTTTCTTGTGTAGATTCAACAGTTTGAAGAAATACCGTTCTTGTGGTTGATCCATAATTAAATTTATACAGCAATTATATACAACTATCCCAAGTATCTCCTAGTCTAAAAAAATTATTCAGTAAAAAAAAATACATATAAACTCAATGAAGAGGCAACCAGGTTATATTAGCACCTATATTTTAATTTCATTCAGAAGTCTTCATCAGGGCGGATGAAGATCAACCGTTACAATACACGAATATATACAAAAAGCTGTTGACGCGCACAAGCAAAGAATCAATAGAATATATATATATATATATGCACTTTGTATTGCTTCTACAGGGTGTCTCAAAAGTTCGTGCCCCTTTTTCAAGAGCTCATAAAAAGGATTTTGAGTAACTATGACCAAAGCAAATTAACTCAAATTATAGATTTATTAGTCAAGATTTACATATCCAAATATCACTATCCAGAGTGTCCGCCTTTGCATTTTATGACGTTTCTTATGCGCTTGGGTATAGAGTGAGACAAGGGAATTTGGTGGCCAGCCTTTTTTTATGAATCCCGGCAAGTTTTTGCTGCACCAGTCTTGGGTCTTGCTGTATGCGCTGGAGCGCCATCTTGTACGAAGATCATATTTTTCATTTCTAACAAAAAGCTTCCTTTTTGAAGGTTTTCCTGTTGTTGATCGTCTCGATAACAAAGGCTTTACTTCCTTCTCCAATATCATAGTACTTTGAAGTCAACGTTTGGTTTTGTGGAACGAAGTGAAGATTTGTTAACCCCCGACTAGTCACTCCGCCCCATATCATCCACCTCGAGCTCTTTTACACCTGGTACGCAGGAGGAACTTGGCTTTCCTGGCTTCCCCATACTACATCATTCTTCGGATTTGGAAGGTTAAATAGATACTTGGGACATTCGTCAGAGAAGAGAACGTTATCCCAGTCTTCATTTTTTTACGTTTGAAATCTTTGGAAATTTTTCTCAATGAGTTACCTCTTTTGTATTTGGCATTTTCGATCATTTTCTTTGCGGAATCAGATAAAATAGATGGCCTTCCCGTTCGTCTTTTGTCATTGAAGTCAGTTTCCCGGGACCATTTCTTTACCCATCTTTCCGACTTTTCAAGAATTTTCGCAATTTCTTTTACCGAAAACCTAATTGATCTTAGAATAGCTGATTGACCTCTTATATTAGAGCTTTTTTTAAGCTTGTAGAGGATTCATTTCTATTTCTAAGTAGTTTTCGTTGAGAAAAAAGCATTAAAATGGAGGAGGATATTTGATATCTTCGTGCTAAAAAAATGGCGCAACATTTTGGTGGGAAAAGGAAAACTTTTCATATCCCCCTATTTATTGCTACCAATTATGGTAGAAAATAAGTACCGCTGGAGATTTATTTGGTTTTCCAGCTTGAGTACACGTGCAGGCTGGAAATAATGATATTTTCAAAAGGGGCACGAACTTTTGCGACATCCTGTAGTTTTGAGTACAGGATTTAATGCTGTTTTTTGTTTGTTTAATATGATACCAAAATGGACTCTTTCTCTGATATACATCAGTTTTGCAGTTTCTTTCCTGCTGTCTTCAATGTTTTGTGGCAAAATCAAGGTAAGATACTGTAATTTACATTTCCAACCCTCATGAAAAATAATTTTTTAATCACTTTTTATCCATTTATTAAGTGCTCTCATTATTATGTAGCTTTACCGATGTACCGACAGAGCAGACAACCAGGATGATGGACTGTCTTGTGACAACGAAAACTATCATTGCAGTCATACAGAACTGCAAGGCAGAAGCTGGCCAAACAGAGGCAGCAACCAGTCCACGGATAGATGAAGAGTGTATAGGAGATCTCAAGTGTATTCTAACAGAACTTATCTGCATTCTTAATAATGGTAAGACTTATAGCAGGGGCATATCAAGGTTTTTTTAAAAGGAGAAAAGAAAACAACTAGTTTTTCTATTTTTATTTTTTTTGTTTCTTTGCAGACTTTATACCAGACTGTCAGACCGCAAGCGGGATGGCCATCTGCCTGGTTCTCAGTGTCATCTTAGGGTCTGACAAGCTTGTGTTGTCTGTAAGTATGCTGTTATGGTCATCTGCCTGGTTCTCAGTGTCATCTTAGGGTCTGACAAACTTGTGTTGTCTGTAAGTATACTGTTATGGCCATCTGCCTGGTTCTCAGTGTCATCTTAGGGTCTGACAAGCTTGTGTTGTCTGTAAGTATGCTGTTATGGCCATCTGCCTGGTTCTCAGTGTCATCTTAGGGTCTGACAAACTTGTGTTGTCTGTAAGTATACTGTTATGGCCATCTGCCTGGTTCTCAGTGTCATCTTAGGGTCTGACAAACTTGTGTTGTCTGTAAGTATACTGTTATGGCCATCTGCCTGGTTCTCAGTCTCATTTTAGGGTCTGACAAACTTGTGTTGTCTGTAAGTATACTGTTATGGCCATCTGCCTGGTCCTCAGTGTCATCTTAGGGTCTGACAAGCTTGTGTTGTCTGTAAGTATACTGTTATGGCCATCTGCCTGGTCCTCAGTGTCATCTTAGGGTTTGACAAACTTGTGTTGTCTGTAAGTATACTGTAATGGCCATCTGCCTGATCCTCAGTGTCATCTTAGGGTCTAAAAAACTTGTGTTGTCTGTAAGTATACTGTTATGGCCATCTGCCTGGTCCTCAGTGTCATCTTAGGGTCTAACAAACTTGTGTTGTCTGTAAGTATACTGTTATGGCCATCTGCCTGGTTCTCAGTCTCATTTTAGGGTCTGACAAACTTGTGTTGTCTGTAAGTATACTGTTATGGCCATCTGCCTGGTTCTCAGTGTCATCTTAGGGTCTGACAAACTTGTGTTGTCTGTAAGTATACTGTTATGGCCATCTGCCTGGTTCTCGGTGTCATCTTAGGGTCTGACAAACTTGTGTTGTCTGTAAGTATACTGATATGAGTACTGACTTCGTGTAGCACATTGTACATAAAGCCAAACTGAAGGCACAGGCCATTCTATTCTGTTTCTTTAATCATTTTCGATAGATAATCCAGCTGTTTTTCCTTGATCATTGCCATGGAAACAAGTGCAATGGAAACAGTTCGGATGGCACTGCAGACTTTCTGTCAGGTCTAGTGAGAAGACCTGATGGCTTTTCACATCTGTGTCTATGTCATGGCCTTCTGACTATGCTACCTGTGAACAATTTAATAGAGAAGGTATGAATACATCAATAATACGATAAATGATCAATACAAAACATGATTTGTGAATCTCGGATCGCTTTGCTTTGTGGCTGGGTTCCCCATTTGTTTTGGGGAAAATATACTCTTTTCATGCTTAGCATATTATTCAAAACTGACAAATTATCAGAAAAAATCGCATTTCAACAAACTAAAAATGAAATCTTATGTAGCAAAGTGTCACAGAAAAGTTGCGGTAAAAGCTGTTCTGTCGGACGTAGCGCTCGGCCAGAAATTGGGAGATTGTGGCAAATAGAGAAAAGGAGAGCCTGCAATGATCTTTGTACTGTTTGAGTATTCACGTTCAGATATGAACGTAAAATTCTGATTGGTCAGTAATAGCACGGGTGGAAGCACGTGGAAGCACTCACCGCTGTGGCCCAGGTTCGAATCCTGGCTGAAACTGGGCATTTTTCCGGGGTCCTGCCTTGATTCGAATTTGTGTCACAAGTGAGTTGAAGTTATTCTCCCGTGTTTTCAGTCTTCTCGGGTAAGGACACTAAACCGGAGGTCCCTTCTCTTTAAGCTGCACTACACTAACCAGAACCGGGACGTTGGGACGCAATAAACCCTTTGGCAGTGACCACCCCCAGTGACAGTGCTAACATTGATTACCTACCCCATTTTTCAATGGGGTGCTTGATTTGGAGCCTAGATCTGTTGTATCTTCCGCTACAGTATAACTGGTGAAAATTGAATAAATAAATAGCACGTGATGACTGAGCGCTCTGCCTTAATAACATTCTTTTAGATTTATACGCTGTTGCTAATAGATAATGCCCATTAATCTTCAGGTGATGGTGGATGAACAACCAATAACCTTGTTGTTTGATGTGCTATTCCAGGATTTGTACCACTTATGTAAGAGGTATGACATGGTTTGTTGCCACAATTGTCATGTCTGGAAGTTACCGACACTATTTACATGTAAGTTATGGTGATCACTCTTTCGCTATTTGTTCACAGTGTCAAAGATCCAACATTTTGTCTTCAATCATTTCGAGTACTGGCTTTGTGGACTGAGCAAGCTAGGTAGGATATGTTGTGGCTTATAGACCTTATGCTTATAGACCTAGGTAGACTCACAGAGATGGGTTAGGTGAGCTTGTGGACTGTTAATACATAGACACAAGAGCCGACCCCAAAAACCAGTAGAACTTAAATATGATGATTATGCTACCTAAGAGCCCAAGCTTTTATTTGGCTATACAATAGTTCTTATTGCCTTGGTTTAATTTCATGCATATCAAGACTATTGATATTTCATGCATATCAAGACTATTTATCCATAAATCTACTGCCTATATACCTTGGTCTTGCTGTGTTAATGAGCGTTTTTGCTTGTGGGTACTTCTCACGGTCGATACAGGACAGTCAAAGGGCTAATGGGTCTAATGACTACCAAATTTCCAATAATGTTTATTTGTATCAGAATGGAAGCACATCGGACACCTGTGATTAATATTTAGATGGCTGTATGATTTCACACTCTAGGAATGTAGCATCCAGTACTGGTAAAACCTATACTCAGTTGTTAGGTTTGTCGCCCATACCGCAAAAGCTTTTGTCACTTGTGTGGAGCAACTGGGACCACCCAACAGAGGTATTGTTATATTAGATGAAACTCCCCTATTAACTGCACTGTTGCTATGTACGGAACTATACTCATTTAGTATAAAACCACTCACATACTATCACGAATCTCGCAATTTGATTGACTCCCGTACTCACTATCTATTGAGTCATAGATAGCGAGTAGCAAAATAGCCCGCGAAAAAGACACTTGAGGCGAAAGAGACGAAAAGCCTTGATTCAAATTCGAGAAATTTGGTTCACAATCTTACCTAGTAAATGTGTTTTCCATCCTTACAAACGACACTAAAAGTAAAGTAACTGCAGGGTTTTGAAGCTAAAGTTTTCAATTTTCGTTTATCTGCGCAAGCTGCAAACACTGGTTGCATGCGCTCACGCACGCACTAGAAAACGCCATTTCAAACGAGCGCGCGCTGTTTTGATTTTGTAAAATACTGTTGTTTGTGTTATTTATTACTGATAGTTATTTTTAAAATCGTCATTTATTTGAAGGTAGTATGTGAGTGGATTTATACTAAAACAATTAGTCTATTCGTTCTCGCTACGCGCCTCGTGACAATCTATTGACTCATAGAAAACTCGAACTTGTAGTCTAATTGTTAAAAAGTGTACCTTGTTTAAGGACACTGCTTGATCCTGCAAAACAATCCAGAACCCCATTAATAAGGACACTGCTTGATCCTGCAAAACAATCCAGAACCCCATCAATAAGGACAGTACTTGATCTTGCAAAACAATCCAGAACCCCATTAATAAGGACACTGCTTGATCCTGCAAAACAAACCAGAACTCCACTAATAAGGACACTGCTTGGTCCTGCAAAAAAATTCAGAACCCCATTAATAAGGGCACTGCTTTATCCTGCAAAACAATCCAGAACCCCATTAATAAGGACACTGTTGAATCCTGCAGCACTCTGTCATAACCCGCTAACCCTGTTGAGCACATATCCCCAAATTCTACCATGCGCTGGGGGGTCCTGTTGTGAGTGAGGGGTTTTGGCAGGGTTTTTTACAACCTGTCTTGTCGTGCCTATTTTTTTACAGCCGAAGTTAACCATTTGGTTAGAGTATCAAACCAAGAAAAAATAGGACCGATGTAAGGCTATTTAAAGAAAGGCTGAACTGTAGAATACATTGTTTTTTCCCACTTATTTATGCTTTAAGGTAGACAGTTACCTAAAAAAAAAACATCCAAGGTTTTTCATTTTTTACAAAACACGCGCGAAGTTGTTTTTTTGCCATTGAAAACTGTCTCGCGTTTTGCTCGGTCATAGCCGGGCTTATGACGTCACAACCTTGGTACAGTTTCTCAAAATTGTTTTAAAACGATAGCAACTTCGTTTTAAAATGCAGCCATGGGCTGCTCCAACAACAACTATACAACACATGTGTCAATACATGCATCTCCAAAAGACCCGTAAATTAGGAAAAAATGGGCCCGATTCGTCGGGACTAAGCGAAAGGAGTTTTCCATCGGAAGCGCCACCGCTCTTTGTTCGAGCCATTTCTCCGATGAATGATTCAAGCGATCAAACCTGAATCTCCCTGATGCTAAGGCCCCGAAATTCAAAAGGAGTTTAAAAAGGGGACCTCTTCTTAACAGCATCGGGAAAGGAAAGAGAACATAACGGAAAAAGCTCTCAAGGGATCGCATGTACTAAGTATACAATGCATATTTACGACAATTACGCTGTGACAGACTGTGCGAGTCACAGCAACTTTTGAGGTTGAGTTGTTTTTGTTACTATAACTTAGATGTTATTTAAATATAAGTTAAAGAATGTAATAAAACAGAATCAGCCTGGCTTTAGTGGTCATTTCTTTTTTATTGATACATTTCTTTTGTTTAAAAATACAAAACGCAAAAATGAATAAGCAAGTATTTCACACTACGGCAACGCATTTGGCCTCAAAAGATCTACGCGGTCAGATTTACCAAACAAATTCTTCACGGCATGGTAATAAAGCACAATCTTTTAAAACAGTTTTATCGAAAATGCAATACACATGACAACATTGTATTTGTCCAGAGCAATCACACCGATAGTTATTATTACGCCACCTCGGATTTCTATCTGTTAGGATTTCAATGATAGTTTATTTTCCTCTGACTTCGATTTTCTCCGATCGAGGCAATGAATAGTTCAACAACAAAATCCGATGAGATCAACAAGAAGGGATCAAATATCCAATGGCTGGAACAGGAATCTAAAGAGTTGTACAAATCATTTTAATACTTTTATAATAATATCGAGAACATGACAAAAATTGAAGAATGAAATTTGAGAAGATTTCAAGCGGGAAAAGTCAATAACAATGGCAATTGAGCGCGTTGGTTGAATGAAAGTTCGCCGTAAAATCGATCATAAATAATTTAATGTGTCATTAATCTATTAATACTCACCCGAAACAGGATTTGTCTATTTTATTTAGTATGCCAAGCTTTAATCTGATTTGATTCGAAATAAAATAGGAAATGCAGGGAACAGAACAGGCAAATTCGAATGTACGATATGTTTTGACAATCTCTACGGCGAACAAAACGAACGAAAGCTATCTACCGATAAATAAAAAACATTTTTATTTACCTCAATCCCACTTCTCCATGCTAGATCCATGCGAGTCCATATTTATCAACCTATTCTACTTTATCGACAAGTACCTCTATAGTTGAGTCATCGTCTTTCAGTTTCCCATTCAGCGTTAAAAAACAACACTTCCAATTCCATTCTTAAATCGTAGTTCTGTAATGTCAAGGTTTTTTTTAATGCTTTCGCCATTTACAAGTTCAGAATCAACTTCCTTACGGCTGGAGTTCACCATAGAAGACTGAGCTCACATTTGTGTATTTTCACAGTGTTTTATAGTATTATAAAAAGCTTTGGCTGTGTCTCCTTTTCACCAGATTAGCCTTCAACCATCGGTTCGCCATGCGCTCTGATAGTGATATGACGGAAACTCGCATCCGCCTTCCTCAAAAACCATCTCAAACTCCTTGTTGTCTTCTTCTGTTGAACTCTTGTCACTGGGGTCTGTGAGCTCTAAGACTTTTGGCCTGGTACTTTCGATCGACGACCCCATTATTCGACTGAGTTCTCGGGCTTTGATTTCGGATCTCCTACATCATTTAACACTAAAATTTAGCGCCGTACCATGGTTGTGAAGTCACCACAGGCCTCCCAACGGTCCAAATTCGGTCCCAGTCTTCGAGACATTTTATTTCGACGGAAATTGAAAAAAAAAATCAAAAAAAGAACAAAAATGAAGCGCCTTTTTTATTCAGGCTTGCTACTTAACCTCTAGACTTATGTTTTAGCAAAATAAAGTTTTCGTTTCGGACCAAGTTTAAGGGACCTGCCAAAGCTTCACTTTCGCTCTTATACCTGCCAAGCTTCTAAAAAGTGCCCTGCCTCCAATGTGAGCCCTCTTGACTTTCCGACTACAAGACCATTTTAAAGCTTTCTTTTTATGCTGACTTAATTTGAATATATACTGAAAAAAGAAGATGTCAGTTAATCCTACAGAGCTAAGAAAGGGATTCTGAAATACGTATAAGGCTGTCCCTCGCTACTCTATCAATTAACGGAGCTCCTATTGCTGCTACAGTGAGAGTTTACGATATTCCACAAAGTCCTTATTATTTGAAATCGTTTCAATATTTGTTCTTTTGTCCCCTTTTAACAGGGGGTGCGGCACGTGACCAAAGCAATATTTGAAAATGTTGTTGCCGTTCACGTCTCTGTCTCAACATATGGTAAGTTGTGCAAGATACAACTACATCTCTTATATATTAATATATTTCGCATATTTAGAACATGGTGAAAATATAAAATAGCAACTAATTTTAGTATCTAAAAATGTCATTTCTACTAAATGCTGAAAATATAAAATACATACTGCAAAACAATCAAGGGATAGCTCAGTCATGTCCTTGCTAAAAAGATATGGGAGCCATGCTGACTTTCACAACAGATAGGGATACTGGTATTCGACTAGAGCACCTGAGTAACTTGCTACACTCTTTCATTTCTGATTGGCTATGTGGATTTATTTCAAAAAGCCATTTTATTTTGACTGCAAGGTCTTACATTATCAGTGTGTGTTAAGAAGGCGTATTCCCCTTCTTTGTTTCAGTTCCAACTGAGGATCGATTCTTGGAATGCCTTGCAGAGTTACTGATTGATCAGGACTGGCATGTCAGAGGGAAATATGGCCCATTGTGTTGCATTGCTTCTGTTTTAGGAGCTAAGTGCATCCTAGGAAGGCATCCAGGTTTGCCTTCTAAAGTTCTTGCCGCGATGAACGATAAAAACATTGCCCCACATGTATGTCTGAATGATTTTAGTTCCACTTTATTATATTTATCAATATTTACTAACTATTTATAACTATTTTATAACTATTTACTCAACAATGTGCATGCAACTGAACTTTTTCTACAGACATCTAGAAATTCTAAGGATTTTAGGTTCATTGACCGCTGTTCCCTAAAGTTACCTGGTTTCCTATACAATAACTGTATTTCAGCAAATGTCTGGGGTAAAAATGGCTCTGATGGACATTTCCCTTTAACATTATTGGAGTTTTTTTAAGTTTCTGCAATTCGTATTATGGTTGTTGGTGTCTGATATATTGATTCAGGCACTGCCTAAAAGCTGAGCTGTTTTCTGAATGGGTGGATACAGGAAAATGTATTGATAATATTATTAGTATATATTAATAGTAATGATACATACCCCAGGCCTTATTGGAAATAGTTTACATTTGAATCTGATGGCATTCTGCATTTCTTCTGAAATTCTATTTTACTCTCATCATTGACATCATCTACAATCATCCATTGTCATTGTCTTCCCTGTCTGCTATCATCATTGTCATCATGTACTGTCATCATTGTCATTATTATATACTATCATCAGTGTAATTATCATGTAGGGATCATCTACTTCCTCGGTGTCATCATCTACTATAATTATTGTCATCATCATCCACTATCATTATTGACATTATTATCTACTATGGTCATCTACTCTTATAATTGATATAGGAATTCACGGGTATGACATTCTTTTAAGGCCATGGACTTCATTGAAAAGATGAGTTTCATCCACAAAGAGGAACTAATCTCTTCCGAGAAGAGTCTTAATGATTGGTTTGAGGTATGGTACATTAGAAGAACGAAATGGCAAAAGTCGGCATTTATTCATCGCAAATTAAAAAATGTGGATACAGGATGTGACGGATGCTTGTTTTTGTAGGCATGGGTGGGCCCAGTGCTTGTTCATCTGTGTGGTGACTATAACAGGAGAGTCATCCTTACTCAGGTACGTGCAGGACTTCTCTGTTACAAAAGTTCTGTCAACAGTGTTTGCTGTTACTTTCTATATATTTACTGCGATTTTCAATATTTTGCGAACTCTCGTTTCCAACCGAAAAACCGCTATCAAGCGACAAACGGAATAACGATTGTCATTGGTCACCGGCTTATTGCTTACAGCCATTGCTGGCTTCAAAGATTTTAAAAAATGACGGAAGACAGAAGGCGATTTATGTGTCATGGTCATCAGAATGTCGAAAAACTGCAGTAACCTAACCAACTGCGTACAGTAAGCAGTTATCCGTTAATCAAACCTTACATTGTATCAAATACACGGTACCTGTCAGGGACCAGGTTTCGCACACTTCGAAATTTTGAAAACTTGTTTACGATCTTTTAGGGGCATCATGACTGCTTGTCTGGATGTTGTGGGGAGTTGTCGAGATGTACGAAACCTGATTGGCAAATGTTGCGTAGTTCGCAGTTATATCCATCTCAATAAAGCACGAAATGGTCTTTTCCAAACATGAAAATTTGATAGCACTTGAAAAAGTTCGAACATGATAGCAAACAAAATCTTTTTATATTTTATCTGAGGAATTCCAAACTTCTAATCAGTCTATATATTTCGGGTATATTTTTGTACCTTAACCCAGTCAACACCTTAAACAATGGGTAAACGAGTAAACAGAGCTTATGCATCCATAATTTAGAAAAATGGGTCTTTGTTGATTGGTGCTCTGCGTGCTGGGTGCTTGTTGATTGGTCAGCTGCGTGCTTGGTCCTTGTTGATTGGTTCGCTGCGTGCTTGGTGCTTGTTGATTGGTCCGCTGCGTACTGGGTCCTTGTTGATTGGTTCGCTGCGTGCTTGGTGCTTGTTGATTGGTCCGCTGCTTGCTTGGTTCTTAGAGCTGCGCTGGACGCATTTTTTGCATGGTTTGTTCATTGTTGCAGCATTGTCTACCGAAACTACTAAAGTGCTGCCCTGAGAGTCTTCACATCATGATTACACAGCTGCAGTCTGCAGGTATCGGTTAAGTCTCGGAGCCGCCATTTTGTCCGCCTAGCAAATATTCCAAGATTCCAATTTGCTGTTTTTGGGAAGATATTGTGATATTTCCGAATAAAGTATAAAACTTGAAATAAAATTTGAAATGAACTTTGTTAAGCCGCGCGAGAGCTGGAATGAGGTATAGTATAAATAGTTATTTCAACTGCTACCGATGGATGGGAAGCATAAGCTTTTTCGATATGGAATGAAATGCCTGCGAGCAGAGCTATGGCTGGAGACTGATAGCCGTTATCTTCCTTTAAGTAAAATATTTTTTATTTATAGGAACACGTTGTGAAAATGTAAAGGCGCTAGTCACGTGTCTTAAGACTGCAAGGAGCCTGGGGTTGGTGAAAGTTAACGAGGAGAGCTGGACCGAGAGAGAAGTAATGTCAGATGTGTGGGGAGGGGTAGTGTCTGTTGACGTCCTGCAGAAAGCTCTTTGTCACACAGATGATCAGGTGAGCAGTATGTCATTTGGAAGAGAATGGTGAACTACAAATAGTAGTCGATAACGGTAACGTGCCGGTAACGTCATCCACTCAAAGAAGTAGGAAGGCGACCACCTATATGAGCACGGATCACAGCTCTGGTTTCAAATCATTGTTTTTGGTGAAAAGATGAATATGAGAAGCCGAAGGTGAACTCACAGAGTACATGCAAGAGCCAGAAACGGAGTCTGTCATAAGAGATTCAAAAGCGCCAAAGATTGCCCCCTCCACTTATGCCCTCTCCAGCGATACCCCCTCCACCCATGCCCTCTCCAGCCATACCCCCTCCACCCATGCCCTCTCCAGCCATGCCCCCTCCACCCATGCCCTCTCCAGCCATACCCCCTCCACCCATGCCCTCTCCAGCGATACCCCCTCCACCCATGCCCTCTCCAGCTATACCCCCTCCACTCATGCCCTCTCCAGCTATACCCCCTCCACCCATGCCCCCTCCAGCCATACCCCCTCCACCCATGCCCCCTCCAGCCATACCCCCTCTACCTATGCCCTCTCCAGCGATACCCCCTCCACCCATGCCCCCTCCAGCCATACCCCCTCTACCCATGCCCTCTCCAGCTATACCCCCTCCACTCATGCCCTCTCCAGCGATACCCCTTCCACCCATGCCCCCTCCAGCCATACCCCCTCTACCTATGCCCTCTCCAGCTATACCACCTCTACCCATGCCCTCTCCAGCCATACCCTCTCTACCCATGCCCCCTCCAGCCATACCCCCTCTACTCATGCCCTCTCCAGCTATACCCCCTCCACCCATGCCCTCTCCAGCTATACCCCCTCTACCCATGCCCCCTCCAGCTATACCCCCTCTACTCATGCCCCCTCCAGCCATACCCCCTCTACCCATGCCCTCTCCAGCCATACCCCCTCCACCCATGCCCCCTCCAGCCATACCCCCTCTACCTATGCCCTCTCCAGCGATACCCCCTCCACCCATGCCCCCTCCAGCCATACCCCCTCTACCCATGCCCTCTCCAGCCATGCCCCCTCTACCCATGCCCCCTCCAGCTATACCCCCTCTACTCATGCCCCCTCCAGCCATACCCCCTCTACCCATGCCCTCTCCAGCTATACCACCTCTACCCATGCCCTCTCCAGCCATGCCCCCTCTACCCATGCCCTCTCCAGCTATACCACCTCTACCCATGCCCTCTCCAGCCATACCACCTCTACCCATGCCCTCTCCAGCCATACCCCCTCCACCCATGCCCTCTCCAGCCATACCCCCTCTACCCATGCCCTCTCCAGCTATACCCCCTCTACCCATGCCCTCTCCAGCCATGCCCCCTCTACCCATGCCCTCTCCAGCTATACCACCTCTACCCATGCCCTCTCCAGCCATACCACCTCTACCCATGCCCTCTCCAGCTATACCCCCTCTACCCATGCCCTCTCCAGCCATGCCCCCTCTACCCATGCCCTCTCCAGCTATACCCCCTCTACCCATGCCCTCTCCAGCCATACCACCTCTACCCATGCCCTCTCCAGCCATACCCCCTCCACCCATGCCCTCTCCAGCCATACCCCCTCCACCCATTCTTCCTCAACCAAGGTCACCTTTTTAAAGACATGTGTTGCTATTGTTGCCTTGTGTTTTGTTGCTATTGTTGCCTTGTTCCTTGTTGCTATTGTCGCCTTCTGCTGTTTTGCTATTGTTGCCTTGTGCTGTGTTGCTATTGTTGCCATGTGTTGAGTTGCTATTGTTGCCATGTGTTGCTATTGTTGCCTTGTGCTGTGTTGCTATTGTTGCCTTCTGCTGTTTTGCTATTGTTGCCATGTGTTGCTTTGTGCTCTCTTGGTATTTTTGCCTACCGTGTAGATCTATTGTTGCCTTTTGCTATTGTTGCCCTGGTGCATTTTCATCGCTTCCTTGTCGTCTTGTAATGCTATCGTTAAAGTTGCCTTTTTTTTTTTTTTTTGCGTGGAAGTGCCCTTTTGGTGCTCTAGGCGACAGCAATAATCATTATGGTAAAAGTAAAAGTGATGTAGATGGTGGTGGTGGGTGGTATGGGTAGAGACGATGAGCTTGATAAATATTTGTCTCCGGTAGAGCTACCTACCATGGAGCTGAAATACTTTGCTGACTGCCTATTGTTTTCTTTGTTGCGTGACAGTGCCGTCTAGACGCCCTAGGCCTTTTGTGCGACAGCCCTCGCACGACAGAGTCCGTTAGCGTGACAGATATGCGCCTCTTGAAGACCTTTCTACAACTTAACATCAATAGCCAATCACCCTCGTTCAGGCAGCAAAGCGCTGCACTCCTGAAAAAGGTTGGCCAAAGCTTCTATTTACTTTTCGTTTGGATATAATTTTAGTCCGAGGAAAGCTGGAGGGAGGGGTTCAATTGGGAATAGAGGCGCAAAAGAGTGGTACAAGAGTGGTACAGCTTACATCATTACACTAGTCTGACCGAAAGTTTATCACGCAGAATTGCTTGAATATCAATGAGAAATAATTTTTGCTTGGCAGTAAGAATGAAATTGTGGGCCGACATTGAAATTAGGGGATATCATGTATCGCTCTCTCTGTCTTTGCAAAATTCATTGTTGATTCTTTAATGAAATCAGGGGTTTTAAGGGATATAAGGGCAATTGGTCTTTGATTTCATTTCATTTGGCGACATTTATGGCTTCTACGGTGTAGATCTATTATTGAAAATATATATTTAGTATATTTGCCGATCAGATCGTCATTTTAGCATTGCATATTCTTTTCTATAGAGATTTATTTCGCCTCTGCTATTAAGCTAATTAATAACAATAGTTCAAGATGGCAGCCATATAGAGCGACTTGGAAGGGTTGGCCCGCCTAAAAGTCTCTACAGCCACTCCTACATAAACTTACATTGACATCAATTTATCTTAGGAAGGTAAAAAAATGGCAAGCTCTCAAATTGAACAAGCATCTTTCCAGTCACTGGCTCCCGAACTAAGTGCGATCGAGGACTGAGTCTTATAATAGATATTTAAACCATACATATGATTTTTGTGACGTCATGTATAGTGTTTACTTTGTAAAAATTCTCCTGGATCTCTTACCGAGATCGAAGCACAGAAATCACACCATGAACAATACAAGAGAGAAAATGTTAACGTTTCACACCCTAGCCAGTTTTCGATGAGCCGTTTTGGTATGGCCTATATTGAGAGCTTCTGATTTTATCGTCTTTTTGTACCAGCTGCTCCTTAGGATGAGGGAAGGTGTTCGTCTCTCTGTGCGCAATCTGGACAGAGACAAAAATATAGAGCTCCACAAATACAAGCTTCACGCATACACGGTAAGTATAGTGGCTTGCTATGTTCCTGGTCTCTCTCGTCTACACGGTAAGTAGAGTGGCTTGCTATGTGCCCGATCTTCTCTCTCGTCTACACGGTAAGTAGAGTGGCTTGCTATATGCCTGGTTTTCTCTCTCGTCTACACGGTAAGTAGAGTGGCTTGCTATGTGCCCGATCTTCTCTCTCGTCTACACGGTAAGTAGAGTGGCTTGCTATTTGCCCGGTCTTCTCTCTCGTCTACACGGTAAGTAGACTGGCTTGCTATGTGCCCGGTCTTCTCTCTTGTCTACACGGTAAGTAGAGTGGCTTGCTATGTTCCTGGTTTTCTCTCTCGTCTACACAGGAAGTAGAGTGGCTTGCTATGTGCCCGGTCTTCTCTCTCGTCTACACGGGAAGTAGAGTGGCTTGCTATGTGCCCGGTCTTCTCTCTCGTCTACACGATAAGTAGAGTGGCTTGCTATGTGCCTGGTCTTCTCTCTCGTCTGCACGGGAAGTAGAGTGGCTTGCTATGTGCCTGGTATTCTCTCTCTTCTACACGGTAAGTAGAGTGGCTTGCTATGTGCCTGGTCTTCTTTCTCGTCTACACGGTAAGTAGAGTGGCTTGCTATGTGCCCGGTCTTCTCTCTCGTCTACACGGTTAGTAGAGTGGCTTGCTATGTGCCCGATCTTCTCTCTCGTCTACACAGTAAGTAGAGTGACTTGCTATGTGCCTGGTCTTCTCTCTCGTCTACACGGTAAGTATAGTGGCTTGCTATGTGCCTGGTCTTCTCTCTCGTCTACACGGGAAGTAGAGTGGCTTGCTATGTGCCCGGTCTTCTCTCTCGTCTACACGGTAAGTATAGTGGCTTGCTATGTGCCCGGTCTTCTCTCTCGTCTACACGGTTAGTAGAGTGGCTTGCTATGTGCCTGGTCTCTCAGGTCTACACGGTAAGTAGAGTGGCTTGCTATGTGCCCGATCTTCTCTCTCGTCTACACGATATGTAGACTGGCTTGCTATTTTCCCAGTCTTCTCTCTCGTCTACACAGTAAGTAGAGTGGCTTGCTATGTGCCCGATCTTCTCTCTCGTCTACACGGTAAGTATAGTGGCTTGCTATGTGCCTGGTCTTCTCTCTCGTCTACACGGGAAGTAGAGTGGCTTGCTATGTGCCCGATCTTCTCTCTCGTCTACACAGTAAGTAGAGTGGCTTGCTATATGCCCGATCTTCTCTCTCTTCTACACGGTAAGTAGAGTGGCTTGCTATATGCCTGGTCTTTTCTCTCGTCTACACGGTAAGTAGAGTTGCTTGCTATGTGCCTGGTCTTCTTTCTCGTCTACACCGTAAGTATAGTGGCTTGCTATGTGCCTGGTCTTCTCTCTAGTCTACACGGTAAGTAGAGTGGCTTGCTATATGCCTGGTTTTCTCTCTCGTCTACACGGTAAGTAGAGTGGCTTGCTATGTGCCCGATCTTCTCTCTCGTCTACACGGTAAGTAGAGTGGCTTGCTATTTGCCCGGTCTTCTCTCTCGTCTACACGGTAAGTAGACTGGCTTGCTATGTGCCCGGTCTTCTCTCTTGTCTACACGGTAAGTAGAAGGGCTTGCTATGTTCCTGGTTTTCTCTCTCGTCTACACAGGAAGTAGAGTGGCTTGCTATGTGCCCGGTCTTCTCTCTCGTCTACACGGGAAGTAGAGTGGCTTGCTATGTGCCCGGTCTTCTCTCTCGTCTACACGATAAGTAGAGTGGCTTGCTATGTGCCTGGTCTTCTCTCTCGTCTGCACGGGAAGTAGATTGGCTTGCTATATGCCCGGTCTTCTTTCTCGTCTACACGGGAAGTAGAGTTGCTTGCTATGTGCCTGGTCTTCTTTCTCGTCTACACCGTAAGTATAGTGGCTTGCTATGTGCCTGGTCTTCTCTCTAGTCTACACGGTAAGTAGAGTGGCTTGCTATGTTCCTGGTTTTCTCTCTCGTCTACACAGGAAGTAGAGTGGCTTGCTATGTGCCCGGTCCTCTCTCTCGTCTACACGGGAAGTAGAGTGGCTTGCTATGTGCCCGGTCTTCTCTCTCGTCTACACGATAAGTAGAGTGGCTTGCTATGTGCCTGGTCTTCTCTCTCGTCTGCACGGGAAGTAGATTGGCTTGCTATATGCCCGGTCTTCTTTCTCGTCTACACGGGAAGTAGAGTTGCTTGCTATGTGCCTAGTCTTCTTTCTCGTCTACACCGTAAGTATAGTGGCTTGCTATGTGCCTGGTCTTCTCTCTAGTCTACACGGTAAGTAGAGTGGCTTGCTATATGCCTGGTTTTCTCTCTCGTCTACACGGTAAGTAGAGTGGCTTGCTATTTGCCCGGTCTTCTCTCTCGTCTACACGGTAAGTAGACTGGCTGGCTATGTGCCCGGTCTTCTCTCTTGTCTACACGGTAAGTAGAGTGGCTTGCTATGTTCCTGGTTTTCTCTCTCGTCTACACAGGAAGTAGAGTGGCTTGCTATGTGCCCGGTCTTCTCTCTCGTCTACACGGGAAGTAGAGTGGCTTGCTATGTGCCCGGTCTTCTCTCTCGTCTACACGATAAGTAGAGTGGCTTGCTATGTGCCTGGTCTTCTCTCTCGTCTGCACGGGAAGTAGAGTGGCTTGCTATATGCCCGGTCTTCTTTCTCGTCTACACGGGAAGTAGAGTGGCTTGCTATGTGCCCGATCTTCTCTCTCGTCTACACGGTAAGTAGAGTGGCTTGCTATTTGCCCGGTCTTCTCTCTCGTCTACACGGTAAGTAGACTGGCTTGCTATGTGCCCGGTCTTCTCTCTTGTCTACACGGTAAGTAGAATGGCTTGCTATGTTCCTGGTTTTCTCTCTCGTCTACACAGGAAGTAGAGTGGCTTGCTATGTGCCCGGTCTTCTCTCTCGTCTACACGGGAAGTAGAGTGGCTTGCTATGTGCCCGGTCTTCTCTCTCGTCTACACGATAAGTAGAGTGGCTTGCTATGTGCCTGGTCTTCTCTCTCGTCTGCACGGGAAGTAGAGTGGCTTGCTATGTGCCTGGTCTTCTCTCTCTTCTACACGGTAAGTAGAGTGGCTTGCTATGTGCCTGGTCTTCTTTCTCATCTACACGGTAAGTAGAGTGGCTTGCTATGTGCCCGGTCTTCTCTCTCGTCTACACGGTTAGTAGAGTGGCTTGCTATGTGCCCGATCTTCTCTCTCGTCTACACGGTAAGTAGAGTGACTTGCTATGTGCCTGGTCTTCTCTCTCGTCTACACGGTAAGTATAGTGGCTTGCTATGTGCCTGGTCTTCTCTCTCGTCTACACGGGAAGTAGAGTGGCTTGCTATGTGCCCGGTCTTCTCTCTCGTCTACACGGTAAGTATAGTGGCTTGCTATGTGCCCGGTCTTCTCTCTCGTCTACACGGTAAGTAGAGTGGCTTGCTATGTGCCTGGTCTCTCAGGTCTACACGGTAAGTAGAGTGGCTCGCTATGTGCCCGATCTTCTCTCTCGTCTACACGATATGTAGACTGGCTCGCTATGTGCCCGGTCTTCTCTCTCGTCTACACAGTAAGTAGAGTGGCTTGCTATATGCCCGATCTTCTCTCTCTTCTACACGGTAAGTAGAGTGGCTTGCTATGTGCCTGGTCTTCTCTCTAGTCTACACGGTAAGTAGAGTGGCTTGCTATATGCCTGGTCTTCTCTCCCGTCTACACGGTAAGTAGAGTGGCTTGCTATGTGCCTGGTTTTCTCTCTCGTCCACACGGTATGTAGAGTGGCTTACTATGTGCCTGGTCTCTCTCGTCTACACGGTAAGTAGAGTGGCTTTCTATATGCCCGGTCTTCTCTCTCGTCTACACGGTAAGTAGAGTGGCTTGCTATGTGCCTGGTCTTCTCTCTCGTCTACACGGTAAGTAGAGTGGCTTGCTATGTGCCTGGTTTTCTCTCTCGTCTACACGGTAAGTAGATTGGCTTGCTATGTGCCTGGTCTCTCTCGTCTACACGGTAAGTAGAGTGGCTTGCTATATGCCCGGTCTTCTCTCTCGTCTACACGGTAAGTATAGTGGCTTGCTATGTGCCTGGTCTTCTCTCTCGTCTACACGATGAGTAGAGTGGCTTGCTATGTGCCCGATCTTCTCTCTCGTCTACACGATATGTAGACTGGCTTGCTATGTGCCCGGTCTTCTCTCTCGTCTACACGGTAAGTAGAGTGGCTTGCTATATGCCCGGTCTTCTTTCTCGTCTACACGGGAAGTAGAGTGGCTTGCTATGTACCTGGTCTTCTTTCTCGTCTACACCGTAAGTATAGTGGCTTGCTATGTGCCTTGTGTTTTCTCTCGTCTACACGGTAAGTAGAGTGGCTTGCTATGTGCCCGATCTTCTCTCTCGTCTACAAGGTAAGTATAGTGGCTTGCTATGTGCCTGGTCTTCTCTCTCGTCTACGCGATGAGTAGAGTGGCTTGCTATGTACCTGGTCTCTCTCGTCTACACGGTAAGTAGAGTGGCTTGCTATTTGCCTGGTTTTCTCTCTCGTCTACACGGTAAGTAGAGTGGCTTGCTATGTGCCTGGTTTTCTCTCTCGTCTACACGGTAAGTATAGTGGCTTGCTATGTGCCTGTTCTTCTCTCTCGTCTACACGGTAAGTATAGTGGCTTGCTATTTGCCTGGTCTTCTCTGTAGTCTACACGATAAGTACAGTGGCTTGCTATTTGCCTTGTCTTCTCTCAAGTCTACACGATAAGTATAGTGGCTTTCTATTTTTTTTTTAATCTCTTTTTGAAGTTCTTTTGTATGAGTGCGCATATGCTCCAAATCTCTTTCCTGCTTTCTTGCTGTATATTTCGTCAATTGGCATCATCCGTGTGACTGAACATGCATAATAAACACTTTAAACAAAGAAATACCTTCCAAGAAAAGCTCTCTCCCTTCTATATTCTAGTTACCATTTAACGACGCATGTCTAACGCTTTGTTGATGTTTTTTTTTTTGGTCGATTTACAATATGTAAAAACACCGCAATAAATACTGGGCGAACCAGCATGCAATTCGCGCTGTATATTTCTTGTTTGCAGCGTTTCCTTCAATGGTACAGCAACCTGCTCTTTTCATCACTGTTTCCTGGAGCCTCGTTTGCACGTCTCACTACATCCCTTCACGGACTGAAGCTGCTCGCCTCCATATTCACGGACAGCGGTAAGATGTCTCGTGATTACCCAGCATACATTGCAGTATTAAAAGATTTGACGGACTGATAGTATCGTTCAGTGAAATTGTGAAAAATCAGAATGTTCTCGCATTTATATTCACTAAGAGTACCACGTAACGGTCCACCCCCTCTCTGTCTCATACTTACCCCGAATAAGACTGCACAGCTTGGGGTTTTTCCACCTTATACCATGGACCATATAAAAAGGGTTTTTCCACCTTATACCACAGACCATATAAAAAGGGTTTTTCCACCTCATACCATGGACCATATAAAAAGGGTTTTTCCACCTTATACCATAGACCATATTATAAGAGTTGCATTTTCCCTCAGTGCAAGGGCAGAAAATAGCATTGCGCCAGACTTGCATCCGACCTAGTTTGTTTTGTATTTTTTTTTATCTACCCACCCTGTTACCTCTTTATATTTCTCAGATTCCAAATATGGCTCGTTTCATTTTCATGACGTCATGCACCCTTGTAACATCCGGGGCCTGATGAAATGCTTCAGCGACACATATGACGTCAACAAACAGTTGGCATACGACCTGCTAACGTCATGTCCACGTGACTTTCTACCATTTCAGGTATTGGTCAACGTCGTTATGTGTTTTCATTCTTTGAAGTATAATTTTTCTATTTTTTAATATTTTTTTATAATGTTTCTACATTTACGCTCTGGGCTTCAGACTTGTGTGACGGATCTTTTACTGCCGCCAGAAAAATTAAATAATTTTTGCATTTCCGTTGCAAAATAAATCCAATGAAAATCAATTTGAACTTTTATCTATCCCACCCTAAACAGCTTTATTTATTTGCTTATTTGAGTATATAAAATGATGCATAGAAGGTTGAATATTAAGAGTTTTAAGGTTTGGATATTAAAATGCAAGTTGGATCCAGGTCTTTAGATGAACAAGCAGGATGAATGGATACCAAATGTCAACTCTTTAAGACTTTACTTAATCGATCGTCCATGTTGGGGACTGCATCTGTCCACGAAATCAATTAGAGAAGGAATACCACGTTGAGCGTCATCACAGGTCGACTTAATCCTAGCCGTGCAACGAGTTATTATGCACAAGTTATTATGGATAAAATATTGAGTTTAACAAATGCCACAGCCGAAGTTTTTGTTGTGCGCCTCTCTGCAAACTGTTGAGTTATGCCATTTTATAACCAATTAAATTTGTTTTGTCTTTAGAGTGCTGAGTCCTTAGAACCCTTGCTTTTGATGGTAGAGCAACTTGTTACCAGTCCCCGCGCCGTCGACGCGTCCACAGCTAGCGTGTACTTAAAGATCCTTGTAGACCGCTGTATGGTGCCTTTGTATCCTGAGAGTGCCACTGAGTACCTTGCTGGGGACCCAAAGGTAAACACTGAATATCTTGCTGGGGACCCAATGTAAACACTGATTACCTTGCTGGGGACCCAAAGGTAAACACTGATTACCTTGCTGGGGACCCAAAGGTAAACACTGAGTACCTTTCTGGGGACCCAAAGGTAAACACTGAGTACCTTGCTGGGGGCCCAAAGGTAAACACTGAGTACCTTGCTGGGGACCCAAAGGTAAACACTGAGTACCTTGCTGGGGACCCAATGTAAACACTGAGTACCTTGCTGGGGACCCAAAGGTCAACACTGAGTACCTTTCTGGGGACCCAAAGGTTAACACTGAGTACCTTGCTGGGGACCCAAAGGTAAACACTGAGTACCTTGCTGGGGACCCAAAGGTAAACAGTGTACCTTGCTGTGGACCCAAAGGTCAACACTGATTACCTTGCTGGGGACCCAAAGGTCGACCAAATGCGCCAAGGCAACACATGCCCGTGTTTAGAGTGATCACTTCGTTTGTTTATCTCAAAATTTTTGTCTGTTTGCAAATAAAAAAATAGTTTGAAATTTGTGGCAATATTTCGCTGTTTGGTTTGTTTAGTTACTTCTTGGTTATGGTTGCTGTGCTTCTCAAACCAACACGTTCCTGTTGTTCTTTTTGATTGGCAACCCAGTTCTCTACGACCACTTCATTAACAAGAAGTGTAGCGCGCGAGAAATTCACGTGATTGAATAAAAAAAAAACGTTTGTAACCCGTAATATGTTTAATGATAGAGTATGATTTATAGGTCTTGTCTCTGTCAATTATATGACTTGTACGTCTTTTCTTTGTCTGCTTTAGATTTATACGTCTTTTCTCTGTCTGCTATATGATTTATATACGTCTTTTCTCTTTCTGCTATATGATTTATATACGTCTTTTCTCTGTCTGCTATATGATTTTTACATCTTCACTAACAGACCACAAGGATCTCCGACAATCCTCTCAACCAGCGGCAAGCGTTTAGCGTATTGTCTGCTCTCCTATCAACCCTGACGTCACAGGCCTCAGTTGCCAATGAGAGTCTCGTTCTTGCGGCAGCACGTGCCCCAATGCACGGCGCGGTGTTTTGCTTACGTACACTGCTCACGCACGTGAATCTAAGGTTAGTTGACGTGATTCAACAGTTAGCCGAATATGTAAATATATAGTATAAGAGAAAAAGGAGAAAAACACGGAAACATCATTTTGATGATCATTTCTAAAACATGCACCCTAAACTGTATATGGTCATCTTCGTATAAAATACCCATGAGAAATCACAATTTCTCACGATTCCCTTCTCTACAAGTTGTTTATTGCCTCAAGGCTGGCTCCTTGTGAAATTTTCGGGAAAACGTTTCATGCGCGCTCATTACACGACACTCACTTTGTGAGTCAATCAATTTGATTTGTCTCTTGCCCTTATGGGCCACAAAATCAGGTTCTGACTGTATTAAAATAAAACCTTGAGTGCCAACGTAACTGAAACCTACAAGAAAGCAGGCAGCAACAAACTCAAGTCGACAAAAAAATTAGAGATATAACCGCGAAATTAGATTAGAATTGATATTAGATTTTAGACTTGATTTCTAGCTAAATGTGTGCTCAGTCGCTATAGCTTTAAAGGGTTTTAAAGGGTATCTCAACTTATGGTTTTGCCAAGGACAGGTAGCGGCAGTGTTTTATGAATTTTTAGACTTTTATGTAATTCGTATTTTTCTCAGAAATGTGGAAAGTGCAGGTTCTTGGAAGCATCTAGTTTCCAGGCTGCTGACTGAGCTATTCGTTGTCGCTGAGTTGGTTTTTCCGGTCGTTACCAGTTCCTCTCCTGAAGGTCATGTGATTGATGACAGCATTAATGGTAATCTCCTTTCCTACGCTTTGTAACACGTTTAGGTTATAATAGTCCTGCTGCAGGACTTCAAAAGCGAGGCCCTGCAATACAATCACCAAAACGCCTGTTTCGCCTGCTACTAACTCAAAACTTCATTATTTTTTATTTAAGATGATGTTGTTGCCGCCTCAGCTGAAAAAAGTCCCGTATTCACGCCCTCGTCCCAGGCCCTTCTCGTATGCTGTTGGCGCACTATGAAGGAGGTTGCACTTCTCCTTGGAGACCTGGTACAGAATGTTTCTGATGACTCAGGTCTTCTGACGGCGGATCAGGTCAGGGTTTAGCTAAGGAGAATTATGTGATCGCTTTGAACAACATCTTTTTATACTGCATGTTGTAGTGGTATTTAAAGCTCTCTACCCTGTTTACACACTAAAAAGAATTAGAGGGATGGCTCCCCCTCTCTAATCAGTATTCATCCTAGCGTTTTTTGTAAAGACCATTTTTGTACAGGTCAAGAGGATCGGGGATTTCTTCACTGCAGTGTTGCTGACCAGTAAACATCGCGGAGCGTTTGAGCTGGCATACACTGGCTTTATGAAGTTATGTGAAGTGCTATGGAGGTAAATGGGTTTAACACAACATGCTCCCCAACTAGTCTCACCTGGAATTGTATGTAGCACATATGTATGCCCGAATTCTTCAAAATAGCACCTTTTTTGCGTTCAAGAAAGTAGCAGGGTCCTGAAACTGTCCTGAATTTGTTTTCACGGAGATAATAATTCAGTGGACCTGCAAGCTATAATTACTAGGATATCTGTTATAGCCCAGTCATAATATGCAACTGTTCTCCAACAAATCTGCAAAATTGCAGAGTGCACAGGAAGCCCAAACTTTAATTCTTGTTAAGACTTCTCGGCATGTGATTACTGTCTGCCATATTGAAATTTGAAATCTCACCAGAGAATCGTTTTTATTTGTGAAGTTGAAAAGGCAGGATTTACAATTTTATTACTGCAAATGCAATCAAAGCTTTGCCATCTATAATGTTCTTATGTAAAGTCGTATCAAAATGTATTTTTAACCCCGTATTCCATCGTGGAAAGATTTGCGATTCTACACGAGACGGGGGCACTCGACTACTCCAGTCTGCCCTGAAGAAGTCTTAAAAACAAAAATTCCAGCTTTTTCCAGTTTTTGGTGTCCATATACACCAAAAACTGATATTCGACTCTGCCAAATTTTCGTCTGTAATAAGACTTTGTCAGGGTAGACTCCTTCAGTCTGGCAAAGTAGAATACCAGTTTTTGGTGTATTTGTATTTATTCTTCTGGTTCACGAACACGTATATTTGGGCTTTTAGTATTTACTGATATACATCCAGATATTCTATATAGCCCTCTCATTTGGCACCGAAATGTTTTTGTCTAGGAATAAAGAGGTCTTATTGTTTCCTTTGTCCTTACAAGTGAAATTATAAATGCCATAAACAATGGATGGAGTTATATTGTTTGTATTCACGATTCACTTTGGTTGTAACAGCCAATTTAATCCTAACAGATGGTAAACTATTGAGGGCAGTCAAAGCAATTTTAACCCCAACCCCCATTTACTTTTACGGAGTCCTCTCCCCGCCTGGAAAGCTGTTGTTTCCTATGTTTCTTTCCCCAATCAGTGTTAAAATACGGTTATTACACATTTTGTGCTTTTATAATCAAATGTTTTTTTTATGGTAGAAAAAAACATTGTTTTTGTCATACATGTCACAACACAGGGGCCTAAATTGCAAATGCACATACAATCCTTCAAGTATCCCAGTCAACCCTGCGCGCAGGGTCTAGTTTGCAAATAAACAACTTTTGGTTCTAGTGCGAACGCAGCAGTCAAAACCTGTAAATTACAATATAAGTTTTTAATTTGTTTCCTAGATGCAGAGACGCAGATCTTCGAGGCCTCCCGCTAGCCTGGTTGGATGGACTCATGTCCGATATCTCGACCACCGTTCCGTCCGATTTCCTTAGTGGCACAAGACGCAGTGCAGGAGTACCCTTTTTTGTACAGGTGCCACTTCTACTACCACCCCTATCACCACTTCTATCACCACCCCTATCACCACTTCTATCACCACCCCTATCACCACTTCTATCACCACCCCTATCACCACTTCTATCACCACCCCTATCACCACTTCTATCACCACCCCTATCACCACTTCTATCACCACCCCTATCACCACTTCTATCACCACCCCTATCACCACTTCTATCACCACCCCTATCACCACTTCTATCACCACCCCTATCACCACTTCTATCACCACCCCTATCACCACTTCTATCACCACCCCTATCACCACTTCTATCACCACCCCTATCACCACTTCTATCACCACCCCTATCACCACTTCTATCACCACCCCCTCACCCTGCCCCCTTACTCGCTAACAGCGCAAACATTGTCCCCTGTGCAGTCCCTTCATTATTTATTGATATATAATATAAAGATATATAGCATATTTGTATGCCAAATATTTTAGATAGAATACATAAGCAACCGCTTTATTTCTACCCAAAATGAAAACAGCAGAGTCTACATGCAATAAGAATAGTATAATTTTAATCAGTATAAAGCAAAAAAAAAAACATTTTTTTTTCAGCCAATACTTTACTCTTTTTTATTATTATTATACTCAAATTTTGTTCTTTTTCTTACTTGTACATATTTTTTCTGTTCTGTGTTATCTTACACCCTGGGTAGCAGAGGCTCCAAGCCTCGCTACCAAAGAGCCGCAAATCGGCGCCAACGCGATCCGCGAACCGCGTTGTAGTAGTGTTATCTTCATATAACAGCTGGAGTAGCTGGAGTGCTGAGTTCTGGGAGGGTATTGAAATGTTATATGGATATGGTAAACTGACGAAGAGACACACATGGACACAAATACAAGCACACAGACTCACGCATGTTCAACAAGCTAACAAAAAACTGAACTAGAGCAAAACAAAGCAGGAAAATTTAGTGAGGAAGAATTCCAATACGTTGAGACTAAAATACTACTCATTTTTTTTTTATTTAAACGGATTTTGACATTTCAGACCAGACTTTGACTCGCACAATTCGAAGTTCGAATTCGTAGTTTCGCTTGGGTGTTTTTACGCAAGTCGTGCTGTATTTTCTTATATGAGAATACAATACATGAAAAGAGCAGTGTACAAGATGTCTTACGCGTGAATAAGTTGGTATATGAAAAGAGCAGTGTACAAGATGTATTACGCGTGAGTATGCTCATGCGTACTTTGCGGGCGCTCGCTGGATCCTCGGGCATGGAGCGTGCTAAGTTGTATGAAGATTAGCGAGAGTTGAGAGTCATTTCTAGAAAAAGATTGAATAAACACAGGGCGCCCGCGCGATGACCAAAAAGTAGTATAGCTATATACCATTTGTCTATACCTATGAAGGCTCCGCTATCAAGCTTCCATCTTCTTTTATAGGCGGTTGTTACCACTGAGCCGTTTGCAGCTGGAAAAGCGTCATTCAAGCGAGTTATGCGAGGTAGTGAAACAATCCTCACCAGCCTCATTGTGCTCGTATTAAGTTATGGGAGATATCTTATATACTCGCACTAATGAGGCCGGTGAGAATAGTGACATATAGATTTGGGCATTGCCTAAAAGCGGAGCCAGAATATCACACTCCCCCCTCTAAAACTTTAAATATTTAAGTTCTTGTTATTATTTTTCTAGATATAAAATGCAATGCAAAAAAAATTGTGAAAAATTGCTTCTTTTTCGCCGTCACCCTTCAAAGAAATAATCAGCTAAAGGTCGCAAAACAATACAATCATATTTATTTACACATGTTTTTGTTCTCAAAGAAAAGCTACCAAAGATTTTAGTGGTTATAGTGCGAACTGTCATCACCCTTCACTGTTCCATGATTCAGAAATTAAAAATTAGAAAATTCAGAAATTAAATTTTTATCGAACCAATGCTAATGTTTTTGCATTCACATCATTAGATACAGATATGAGCTTTGATGAGTATTCGAAACGTTTTCGGTGCAAATATCCTTCTACACCCTTCCTTCGGTGCAAATATCCTTCTATTTTTAAAGAAATTTGAAATGATCAGAGAATGGTGCGTAAAAAAATGCCGTTTATAAATGAAGAAATATAGCTTAACCCCTCTTGATTTTTAAGTTATTTCCTTTATTTATAAGTAAATTCGTTTTACACATCGTAAAAGAAATAAGTGAATTTCACACGAAAACATTGAATTTACCTCAAGAGGATGATGGCTTCATTTTTTGGTATAATGTGAGCGACAAGTAGTAGCAATAAAAGGTGTTCACTTTGTCTTCTAGATCTTCTCCACGCGGCTTCACTCCCTGTGGAACCATCCCTACCTCAAGACTCAAGTCTTCCTCAGGTGAATGACAGAAATGGCGAATAATCGTTTCAGCCCAGTTCCTGGCATTTTTTGTGGGCTTCCTGTGGGCTTTTCTCAGCCTCACGCCCAATCAGAGGAATCCCGAACATAGCCCTTGTGACTAGGTTGTGTAGTTAGATTATATTCGACCTAAGCTTGAGGAGCGTCATGCCATCAAAATAAAGCTGAAAATGGCGGCTCATAACAAATTATTAGCCGCTTTTTTAGCAGGGGCGGATACAGGGGGGTGGATTGGGTCGATATCCACCCCCCTTTCCAAGTAAAAAAGTCCATGCGCCTTCGCCTGCTTTACTTTGCTGATGTGACAAATACTATACAACTTGAAGTATTGTTAGATCTATTTGACCTACCAAGAACCACTGGATAAGTTATACAGTAAGCCGTCTATCTGGCCATTATCCACCCCCCCCCCATTTTTAAATCCTGTATCCCTGTATCCCTCCCCTTTTGGGATGTTAACAATTTCGGAGCCCCCCTCCCCCCCTCACTTCCCGCAAATATCTCCCCTCCCCCCTCGTATCGCTTATAGTCGTACCGAAGCTTTTCGCCGTCCATGTTGTTGATTTTCCACTTAACCTAAATATTTTTTTCTTGATTGAGTTGTTAAACATAGTTGAATAACGTATATATTTTCTTGAACACGAAACGTGGAAAATAGAGACGTCCCCACCAGTAGAATCTCAATCTTATACAAAAGACATCTTATACAATTATGACAAGTGGCACCATAATGACATGTTTTATTTGCTTTCATCAGGTTCACTCGCGCAATATTCTACGCGCATTGTACCGCGACACAAGGCTTGGAGAAGACGTGTCTCCCTTTGTGGCTGACGGGCTCATTGCATCAATCAGCGGTTTCACCTCGAGCAGCTGGGCAGTAAGTATACGGCAATGGCGGACCCAAGAGTGGTTACCCAGTGAGACCAATGGGTGGTTACCCAGTGAGACCAATGGGTGGTTACCCAGTGAGATACGTGGGTGGTTACCCAGTGAGACCCATGGGTGGTTACCCAGTGAGACACGTGGGTGGTTACCCAGTGAGACCCATGGGTGGTTACCCAGTGAGACACGTGGGTGGTTACCCAGTGAGACACGTGGGTGGTTACCCAGTGAGACCCGTGGGTGGTTACCCAGTGAGACCCAAGAGTGGTTACCCAGTGAGACCCATCGGTGGTTACCCAGTGAGACCCATGAGTGGTTACCCAGTGAGACACGTGGGTGGTTACCCAGTGAAACCCGTGGGTGGTTACCCAGTGAGACCCAAGAGTGGTTACCCAGTGAGACCCATGGGTGGTTACCCAGTGAGACCCATGGGTGGTTACCCAGTGAGACACGTGGGTGGTTACCCAGTGAGACCCGTGGGTGGTTACCCAGTGAGACCTGTGGGTGGTTACCCAGTGAGACCCATGGCAGGTTACCCAGTGAGACACGTGGGTGGTTACCCAGTGAGACCCATGGGTGGTTACCCAGTGAGACCTGTGGGTGGTTACCCAGTGAGACACGTGGATGGTTACCCAGTGAGACCTAGGGGTGGTTACCCAGTGAGACCCAAGAGTGGTTACCCAGTGAGACTTATGTTTGGTTACCCAGTGAGACATGTGGATGGTTACCCAGTGAGACCTAAGGGTGGTTACCCAGTGAGACCCAAGAGTGGTTACTCAGTGAGGCCCATGGGTGGTTACCCAGTGAGACCCATGGGTGGTTACCCAGTGAGACACGTGGGTGGTTACCCAGTGAGACCCGTAGGTGGTTACCCAGTGAGACCCGTGGGTGGTTACCCAGTGAGACACGTGGATGGTTACCCAGTGAGACCTAAGGGTGGTTACCCAGTGAGACCCAAGAGTGGTTACCCAGTGAGGCCCATGGGTGGTTACCCAGTGAGACACGTCGGTGGTTACCCAGTGAGACCCGTGGGTGGTTACCCAGTGAGACCCGTGGGTGGTTACCCAGTGAGACCCGTGGGTGGTTACCCAGTGAGACCCGTGGGTGGTTACCCAGTGAGACCCGTGGGTGGTTACCCAGTGAGACCCGTGGGTGGTTACCCAGTGAGACCCATGGGTGGTTACCCAGTGAGACCCGTGGGTGGTTACCCAGTGAGACCCATGGGTGGTTACCCTTTTGTGGCTTCGATAGAACAAACTTTTTTTAAAAAAACGATGGTTGTCCTTAGAGATTGAAGGAGAGCATTGAACCGGTCACTTCTTCGTGTAGGTGAGCTGGTCAGTAGGTTTATGGGCACCGTTCAAATCGTTTTATGTGTTTGTGCGTTTGGATAAGATTCTGGTTAGAATTCAATTAAGTAAGATTTGCCCCTATCAAACAAATGCCTACCTTAGTCTAAATGATCCATGAAGGACTGCTCGATGGTACGCGTTAAAAAGAAAAAAAGGGTGGGTGTTTCTGTGGCTCAATCCAGAATGGTAACCACGACATGCTTTGACAGCGTTAAAGCATAAAGGAAAGATTGAAGCGGACTTCCATCTGTGATTTAAAATATATTTACAGGCGATGACCAGACTAGAAGGGAACATGCGAGTACACCAAATACATTTGTAGGACATCTTATTTTCTTTCTTCTATCGTGGAGGCCATTTTGAGTAGGCCCAGGAAAACTCGATGTTATCACAGCAGGCATCCTGCCCTCTTCCCAGACCATTTACACGAAATACAACATGTTTGATATGAGATGGCAGTCCTCTCCTATCTTCTCTCCTATCACACATCGGTCCCTCATAGTCATTCGATCTGTCTGCCAGGTTCGCAACTCGTCGACTCTACTGTTCAGTGCCCTCGTGACCAGGGTGTTCGGTGTCGCCAAGGCCAAAGATGACCATTCCAGGAGAAACTGGTGAGTCTGGCACATGAGAAGTACGCAGTCCATTTATAAAGCTGCGATTGTTCTATTAACTGATTCTATTTAATATGTGAACATGCACACGATTTTGCGGTGACCGAATAGCGGTACCATTTTATGTAACACTTCTTTTCCTTTTCTTTTTTTTTTTTTTTTGCTTTTAGCATGACCGGTCGAGAGTTTTTCAGCAGATATCCCAGCATGCACCCATTTCTTTTAAAACATCTTGAGAAAGCGACAGAGTTCCTCAACAGGTAAAGGGGGAGAGGGTGCCTTACACGAATGTTTGAACCGTTTGCGCACAAACAGTGATGTGTGTTAGAAAGCAGCTTTCGTTTTTACGTAAAGTCCAATGCTCCGTCTTCCGTGTCTTGGTTTTGCTTGGACTATTCAAAGCTATTATTATATTATATTATATTATATTATATTATATTATATTATATTATATTATATTATATTATATTATATTATATTATATTATATTATATTATATTATATTATATTATATTATATTATATTATATTATATTATATTATATTATATTATATTATATTATATTATATTATATTATATTATATTATATTATATTATATTATATTATATTATATTATATTATATTATATTATATTATATTATATTATATTATATTATATTATATTATATTATATTATATTATATTATATTATATTATATTCATCCTTGAACGAGTATAAAACATGTTCGGTTAACTCCATTCCACAACAATAAACATAGAATCAAAAAGCCCGAACTGTCGTGATCTCGTACCAAAACAATGAATACAATACACCAAAAACTGGAATTCGACTCTGCCAAATTTTCGTCTTTAATAAGACTTCTTCAGGGCAGACTGAAAAAGGTGAATCGTTACAGGCTTATACACATCAGAATAGTGGCGCGAGACGCAAAAAACATTACAACTGACAAAAACGCGCATTTTCTAGAATAGCGCGCGCTATGGATAAAAGGAATTTACACATCTCTACGAGGGTTCCTACGACAGTTCAGTTGACTCGTTTATCCAGGAGCAAGAAAATCCAAATACTGTCAAAAAGATAAAAGGAGAGGTGTCTTTATTACGGACTCTCTTAAAACCAAAGGCGAAACACGAAACGAGATATCCGCACTCCATACAGTAACACGGTTACAAACACATCATTTACTGGATCTCAAGGTATCTCTCCCATCGTTAACCCTGGACAACAGGCAATGGCTTTGTTTTCAAACGCTATTATTCATGGCGGGCAGTTTTCGGTTACCAATAACACTGTGAATCAGTCTCCACCACTTCCTCCACTCGACGAAAAATCCCCAAAACAGTGGAAAACACTTAGAATTCAGAGTGACTCTGATGATGAACTAGCAGTTTAAGCACTATTGACTATTTGTACGGCTAAAAGTTGTAAGTTTATGATTTATTCATTATCGGCTTTATTTGTACTACTCGCATTACACCCTCGCGCAAACGCTTATGCGCGAATATTAAGTGTCGCCAGTGCTGAAAAAGGTTAAAAATGGCAAAAAAAGCAAGCCGCTGTAGCGGGTTGACCAACCGGTTAAAAGCCAACCCGCTGTAGCAGGTTGAGTGTCAACCCGTTACAGCGGGTTGAGAACTTTCAAGCTCCTATAGTATACTATGGTCCCCAAGCCGCTGTAGCGGGTTGACCAACCGGTTAAGAGCCTAACGCTGATGTTCGCAATGACCATTCAGTGAAATCCAGTATTTTCACACAATGCTTTTAATCATCCACAAATGCGGAACATCTAATTAAGACATCTTCTGAATTTTTACCAACAATTTTGTTATTTATTTAGTCCCAATTGATCGCTTTCCACTCGAATTGATCGTAGGGATGTTTTCTTTCACTTGAATTCTCCACAGACAGTAAGATATATTCACTG
Organism: Nematostella vectensis; assembly: GCF_932526225.1. Lineage (NCBI taxonomy): Eukaryota > Metazoa > Cnidaria > Anthozoa > Actiniaria > Edwardsiidae > Nematostella > Nematostella vectensis. Next base: position 17,652,143 of record NC_064040.1, on the reverse strand, counting down.
AAATACTTCTCTTGAATAAAGATACATTATCCAGTTAAATTTCTCGAGTGATTTGCCTTTTTTTCCCGTATAAAGAGACAATTTGCTACCTTTTTTATCGCTAATAAAATTTCAGCAAACTTGAAATTGTTGCGCGCGTTGCAATCATTATGGCGGGAAATTGTCATAACACAGGGAGATTGAATACGATTTTCCGTAAAGACAACTAATCTAAATGAAATAACATAAAAAAAAATATGTTTTCATGTGAAGGTAGGTAAAATCGGCCTGCGGCCTCGGTCTGTATAAAAAGCCTGCGGGCTGAGATTTCTCAGTACGGACCTCGCGCTCGGTTAGTAAGTAGTATGTAATACAGCCTGACCTCGCCCGCCCCGTTAAACTTTTGAATCTCTTAAATCTCGACATCTGTAAAATAAATAAATTACTAAATGGAAAATGCTTGTACTCTAAGAATCGCTCGTTCATTTTGTGCATAAAAACCGTACGCGCGCATTTTACATTTAGTAATCACCATTAGCTTGGGATCTTACTACTGATATAAGAATATCATTTGCTTGGGGTCTTATTACCTTCAAAAACATAGGTCACGCAAGAGTCCACGAGTTAATGACTATGTTTAGAAACAAATGGACGAGGACTGCAATCACAGTGTACGAGTAACTTGCTTGCAATCTATTTTAGGGAAGAGTCGGTTACTCTTCATCCCTGTCTCTACCCGGTCCTTGTACTACTCTCCAGGCTCTACCCGTCGTCAATGGACGGTGTAGACTCGACGCTAAACATGAGCCCTTTTATTCCTTACGTCATAAGGTAAACAATCGTACTAGTCCAATACTCAGACAAATATATGCTTGGCATTGTTCCCTTCCATTGTTTTACCTTGTTCCATAATACGCTCATAGTTACCTCAAAAGACCAAAATGCCACAGACTGGCGGGCCACAGCTGATCATCGTGAAAACGGTTTTTGACAATTCCATATATAAATTTGTCGGTTATTAGGACTAGTTTTCAGAATCCTTTTTAAAGATTTCTCGATACCTTTTTTGTAAATAAATCTAGCTAGTTATTAGGACTAGTTTGAAGAGTCCCTATTTAAAGTTATATCGACCTGTCAGGCCGAAAGGCCCTCGGTTATTGCGTCAAGGAACCATTATGAAGGCTGGGTTCATCGGGCTCGTGTCAGCATTGGGCGTCTATGCTTGCAATTTAGAATTATTTCGTAGGTGTGCAGGAAGTGCCGTAATGAAGACGCGACTCATGGCCGCACGAGCCATCGTTCCTTTGGTCAGTAAGGACTGCCTTGTCCAGGTCCTGGAGCGGCTTCTACACTCAATCCCACCAAGGTCTGATGTTGCTGTCTCATAGAGCCTTCTTGGCAGAAACTAAAATTTCTTTTGTTGTTTCTTTGCCGCAGTCGTCAAAGCTGCCGACAGAATGTCTTGCACGGGACATTACTTCAAGTAAGTCATGTCTCATGTTTGGGTGCTGGAGACTCTTAATAATATTAGCGGATGCTCTTTTGAGAAAACTCGACCTTGAACTTATACGTGATCATGTGTACAATACTAATGCCCTCCAAAGGCGAAAATTATGCATTTTACACTTTAGGGACCCTAATTTTTTAAATCTGAGCAATGATTTACAGACTGTAATATTTAAGACGGTATATTTTGAAGGTTATATTTTATACCTCGCCCTAAAAGTTCCCTCATTCGTCATTCAAAATGAATCATTCCTTAGACCCCTAATACTGTACTCGTAGGTGTAGTGCCCTTATGACGCGAGTTAATATCTTTATAAAATGTTTGCAGCCATCTCTAATCATCACTTTGATAACTTTTCTTTAATAACGAGGTGTTCCTCACAAGCTTGCTATCTTACCATTTATACCATAACCTTAATTCTGGACAGATCCTCCATCTTCTACTGCACTTGGCAGAGAACCGATCCCTCAGTGAACTTATGACTAGTGACGTCATGCCCATGGTCGAGAAGATCGTGTGGACTGGAACCAAGTATGTGACTGATAATCATGTTGCAAGACATTTATCATTTGCAATCTTCTTCCCGATGTGTTAGCGCTTATATTGATTAGGTTAATTAAATTAATTTCATTAAAGGTGAAATTAATTACATTAAATTGATGTGTGTATTGTGTATCTCATGCTTCATAGACTGCAAATGTGTTCTTACCTTACCTTTAGGGCCAATTCTCAGGGTTGAGGGGCCGCGGTTTTACCCATGAAAACAATGCCACACATTTCTAGGGTAAAAATTCCGAGTTTTGAAAAAATTTCCTGCATTGTTGAAAGATGGGTATTTCCTTGTATTTACACAAATATGAATAGTCACTCTATTTAAATTTTTCTACCTTTTGGTAAAGAACATGTTTTTTATGTACAATTATGAAGGTGACCTCTACCATTTGAATTTAATGGTTTTGACATTTTGTTGACGCTTATCTTTTTTAGGGAGAATCCGTGCTATCTTACACGAGCAGTTTTCCTCGACATCGCCCATACTCTTATTAATAGCAATCCCTGGGCTCACGGCGACTCTTCACCCGTCGCGGAGAAGACCCGGATATCGCGAATGCGAAAATTCATCACCAATATCGCTTCAGAAGTCACGTCAGAAAATTCATTTTACACGCAATCGGTTGCCATTGGTGATGTCTTCCTTAAAGAAATTGCTGCGACTATATGTCTTAATGGCGGAGACGAGACAGAAGACCTTTTCACACAAGAGGGAAAAACTTCTGCAAAAGAAGCAAAGAATTCTAACTGCAAACGCAACAGCTGTGAAGTGAAGGCGGTCAAGTTCACAGATTCTAAAAAACTTGAAAACGTTTCATTGCACAGCGACGGAATTATTTCTAAGAAAGAAGATTCTGGAAACGGACGCAACAGCTTTGAAATGTCTATATTGGAGAAAAAAAATTCTATTAAGGAGCCGCTGGAATCCTCTTTCCGTATGCTGAATTTGTCTGAAAAAAGCCCAGTGGAAGTTGCATCGTGTCTCCTCGATTCGCCTGAATACGAAGTGCGCTTACTTGCTCTGGATACCCTCTCACGCAAGGCGGTCACATCAGCCAGTGACATCCCCAAAGATGATCTTACTCAGCACTCTCCATTCCGCGGAAGAGAGATTCAAGCTTGGCATGACGTCACAAAATCTTTGCTTGAAATGGCGATGGGGAGGGAGCAGCATGTTGATTGTCTAAGCAAGGTACGCAAGGTACAGCATAGATGCTGTTTTTTTTTCTGAATTGTCTTAGATAAGCACTCAACCTTTTTTGGACTTCGTAGCAATGGCTTACTAGCTCTAGGACCTTTAAAAATAACAAACGATTTCTAAACCAAAATAATTATGTGGAGATCCAGCATATTATTGCCTCTATCCTTTCTATTTCACTAGCGCTTATCCTAATCTCTTTATCTAGGTTTACGAAGTCCTGGCTTTAGTTGGTGACTCTTCGAGGTTTCCAGAGACCATAGAAAGTACATGCTGCATCACATTTAATGAGGTATGTGAAGCGTCCTGTTTGCAATGGCTCGATATATATCGACCATAGGCTAAAGTATATTTATATCTAGAAAAATCTTTTTGTCTTTGAAACATATATTGTTTTCAAGGGAATTTCGTTTTTAAGCTTCTGAAAACAATAGAATCCAAGGTAAAAATGGTATTGTTATCATAATGATTTGTCATCATAATGGTTAACATAATAATCATGTCATTTCTTAATGACACGTTTGCTACTGATGATGGCCTATGTTTGCAAGAGCGCATCTTTGTTTGCCAACAAAGGCGTGGTTAACATACTAGAAGAGCGTTGGCATCTATCCTTTCCTTTTACCGCAATTATTCAAGTTTACAACGGACCTTGGAGATATCCCATTTTCTTAGGTTTCTGCTTATTGATAGTTCATTGGTTTGTACACTTAGTTCTGGTGATACAGTGATGCACCAAACTTACCATGTAATGTTGCTAATTGGATATTACGTTTTGCCCTTCAGTGTTGGCAGTATTCTATACAGCTGGCCCTTAAACCAGGTCAGAGGTTAGTTCACTTTTTCCAGCCTCTCTGTTATCCATGTTTTGCCCTCGACCTAATAATATTTATTCTCGCCGTGACCGATTTGCTAGGGACAGTGTTCGATGTGCGATATTGGCTTTCCTTTCTTCGTTGGTTCCACAGATGTATGAAAGCCTGGCTATGGTAAGCATCTCGCCCACCTGATACTCGCTAGTTCAAGCTTGGGTTTCAAAATAATGATAAAGTTTTACGTAACACAGTCCATAAAGGGGCTTACCTATAATGTATTGCTTTCACAACCATTTTCAAAGCCAAAAAATATCAGAACGTGTCAAATTTTTAGAAGCCTGTAATGGAGGTTTGTACAATTAGGCTGAGAGTAGAACATTTCGGAAAACCGTAAAAAACGCTTTGAAATTATTTAAGGATGATCGATTAACGCAGTAACAACGAACTGCATTGAAGAAAAGATGGTTTCATCCTAGATAGAGCATCCTCTGACCAGGCTTGCACCTACCATTTCTTGTTCTTAGGGTAATTCATCAGAGGAAGTGACATCATATCTAGATCTTGTTAAAACCATGAGTGCAGTTGGTGAGAGTCTCGATGTGCGCCTTCAGACTGCTGAAGTTTTTTCCCGCGGTGCATCAAGATTATTGCTGCTCGATCCACAGAATAAGCTAGGTTAGTATATATTGCTAACAAAGTCAGTACCGGGCAAACTAGTTCTTGGTAAGTAGTCTGAAGCTGGTTGTATTTGAGCAGAAGCCACCTTTCTCGTGTGTTTAATTTGTTGCAAGATAGGGGAAGGACCATGACTGTTGCTCCTTTATTCTCCTACTCATTATTTCTAACAGGCTGTACCCCATTGGAATTCTGGGACATCGTTGTATTCCTTCTCCATGATGATGATCCTGGTGTCAAAGAGACCATGGCGGAAGTGATGACACTACTCTACCTTCAAGGGGGTTAGTGCTGCGCAACACTGATTTATAAGATTGGATTTATGATACTGTTGTTGCTGTCACTCCTTTCTTGGAGTTTGTTTGATTATGGTTATAAGTTAGCTTATTGTTGTGATAGTAGAATATTAACATATAATGAAGTAATGAAGCCGTCCAGGGTGCTTTGGGATTGAAGAATTTTTTCATTGTCTCTTGAAGTAATTGTAAGAATACCTGAGGAAGTGGGATTGGAAGACGTTTTTAGATGTGGTGTTTATGGTCGATGAAATGTCATTTTTGTTCCCCCCTAGCTGCCCTACTATAGAAAATAATATCTCTATATCTTTACCAGGTGATTATTCCTCTGTGCTTCCCCCGTGCCCTAATAATAAGCCTTTAACTCTCAGGTGATTATTCCCCCGTGCTTTCCCTGTGCCCTAATAATAAACCTTTACCTCTCAGGTGATTATTCCCCTGTGCCCTAATAATAAACCTTTACCTCTCAGGTGATTATTCCCCTGTGTCCTAATAATAAACCTTTACCTCTCAGGTGATTATTTCCTCGTGCTTTCCCCGTGCCCTAATAATTAACCCTCACCTCTCAAGTGATTATTCCCCCGTGCCCTAATAATAAACCTTTACCTATCAGGTGATTATTCCCCCGTACCCTAATAATAAACCTTTACCTCTCAGGTGATATTCCCCCGTGATTCTCCGTGTCCTAATAGTAAACCTTTATCTCTCATGTGATTATTCCCCCGGGCCCTAATAATAAGCCTTTACCTCTCAGGTGATATTCCCCCGTGATTCCCTGTGTCCTAATAGTAAACCTTTACCTCTCATGTGATTATTCCCCCGTAACCTAATAATAAAATTTTACCTCTCAGGTGATTATTCCCTCGTGCTTCTCCCGTGCCCTAATAATAAACCTTTACCTCTCAGATGATTATTACCCTGTGCCCTAATAATAAACCTTTACCTCTCAGGTGATATTCCCCCGTGCCCTAATAATAAACCTTTACCTCTCAGGTGATTATTCCCCTCTGCCCTAATAATAAACCTTTACCTCTCTGGTGATTATTCCCTCGTGCTTCCCCCATGCCCTAATAATAAACCTTTGCCTCTCAGGTGATTATTCCCACGTGGCCTAATAATAAACCTTTACCTCTCAGGTGATTATTCCCCTGTGCCCTAATAATAAACCTTTACCTCTCAGGTGATTATTCCCCCGTGCCCTAATAATAAACCTTTACCTCTCAGGTGATTATTCCCCTGTGCCCTAATAATAAACCTTTACCTCTCAGGTGATTATTCCCCCGTGCCCTAATAATAAACCTTTACCTCTCAGGTGATTATTCCCCTGTGCCCTAATAATAAACCTTTACCTCTCAGGTGATTATTCCCCCGTGCCCTAATAATAAACCTTTACCTCTCAGATGATTATTCCCCTGTGCCCTAATAATAAACCTTTACCTCTCAGGTGATATTCCCCCGTGCCCTAAAAATAAACTTTTACCTCTCAGGTGATTATTCCCTCGTGCTTCCCCCGTGCCCTAATAATAAACCTTTACCTCTCAGATGATTATTCCCCTGTGCCCTAATAATAAACCTTTACCTCTCAGGTGATATTCCCCCGTGCCCTAATAATAAACTTTTACCTCTCAGGTGATTATTCCCTTGTGCTTCCCCTGTGCCCTAATATTAAACCTTTTACCTCTCAGGTGATTATTACCCTGTGCCCTAATAATAAACCTTTACCTCTCAGGTGATTATTCCCCTGTGCCCTAATAATAAACCTTTACCTCTCAGGTGATTATTCCCCTGTGCCCTAATAATAAACCTTTACCTCTCAGGTGATTATTCCCCCATGCCCTAATAATAAACCTTTACCTCTCAGGTGATTATTCCCCTGTGCCCTAATAATAAACCTTTACCTCTCAGGTGATTATTCCCCCGTACCCTAATAATAAACCTTTACCTCTCAGGTGATATTCCCCCGTGATTCTCCGTGTCCTAATAGTAAACCTTTATCTCTCATGTGATTATTCCCCCGGGCCCTAATAATAAGCCTTTACCTCTCAGGTGATATTCCCCCGTGATTCCCTGTGTCCTAATAGTAAACCTTTACCTCTCATGTGATTATTCCCCCGTAACCTAATAATAAAATTTTACCTCTCAGGTGATTATTCCCTCGTGCTTCTCCCGTGCCCTAATAATAAACCTTTACCTCTCAGATGATTATTACCCTGTGCCCTAATAATAAACCTTTACCTCTCAGGTGATATTCCCCCGTGCCCTAATAATAAACCTTTACCTCTCAGGTGATTATTCCCCTCTGCCCTAATAATAAACCTTTACCTCTCTGGTGATTATTCCCTCGTGCTTCCCCCATGCCCTAATAATAAACCTTTGCCTCTCAGGTGATTATTCACACGTGGCCTAATAATAAACCTTTACCTCTCAGGTGATTATTCCCCTGTGCCCTAATAATAAACCTTTACCTCTCAGGTGATTATTCCCCCGTGCCCTAATAATAAACCTTTACCTCTCAGGTGATTATTCCCCTGTGCCCTAATAATAAACCTTTACCTCTCAGGTGATTATTCCCCCGTGCCCTAATAATAAACCTTTACCTCTCAGGTGATTATTCCCCTGTGCCCTAATAATAAACCTTTACCTCTCAGGTGATTATTCCCCCGTGCCCTAATAATAAACCTTTACCTCTCAGATGATTATTCCCCTGTGCCCTAATAATAAACCTTTACCTCTCAGGTGATATTCCCCCGTGCCCTAAAAATAAACTTTTACCTCTCAGGTGATTATTCCCTCGTGCTTCCCCCGTGCCCTAATAATAAACCTTTACCTCTCAGATGATTATTCCCCTGTGCCCTAATAATAAACCTTTACCTCTCAGGTGATATTCCCCCGTGCCCTAATAATAAACTTTTACCTCTCAGGTGATTATTCCCTTGTGCTTCCCCTGTGCCCTAATATTAAACCTTTTACCTCTCAGGTGATTATTACCCTGTGCCCTAATAATAAACCTTTACCTCTCAGGTGATTATTCCCCTGTGCCCTAATAATAAACCTTTACCTCTCAGGTGATTATTCCCCCATGCCCTAATAATAAACCTTTACCTCTCAGGTGATTATTCCCCCGTGCCCTAATAATAAACCTTTACCTCTCAGGTGATTATTTCCCTGTGCCCTAATAATAAACCTTTACCTCAAAGGTGATTATTCCCTCGTGCTTCCCCTGTTCCCTAATAATAAACCTTTACCTCTCAGATGATTATTCCCCTCTGCCCTAATAATAAACCTTTACCTCTCTGGTGATTATTCCCTCGTGCTTCCCCCATGCCTTAATAATAAACCTTTGCCTCTCAGGTGATTACTCCCCCGTGCCCTAATAATAAACCTTTACCTCTCAGGTGATTATTCCCCTGTGCCCTAATAATAAACCTTTACCTCTCAGGTGATTATTCCCCCGTGCCCTAATAATAAACCTTTACCTCTCAGGTGATTATTCCCCTGTGCCCTAATAATAAACCTTTACCTCTCAGGTGATTATTCCCCTGTGCCCTAATAATAAACCTTTACCTCTCAGGTGATTATTCCCCCGTAACCTAATAATAAACCTTTACCTCTCAGGTGATTATTCCCTCGTGCTTCTCCCGTGCCCTAATAATAAACCTTTACCTCTCAGATGATTATTCCCCTGTGCCCTAATAATAAACCTTTACCTCTCAGGTGATATTCCCCCGTGCCCTAATAATAAACTTTCACCTCTCAGGTGATTATTCCCTCGTGCTTCCCCCGTGCCCTAATAATAAACCTTTACCTCTCAGATGATTATTCCCCTGTGCCCTAATATTAAACCTTTACCTCTCAGGTGATATTCCCCCGTGCCCTAATAATAAACTTTTACCTCTCAGGTGATTATTCCCTTGTGCTTCCCCTGTGCCCTAATAATAAACCTTTTACCTCTCAGGGGATTATTCCCCTTTGCCCTAATAATAAACCTTTACCTCTCAGGTGATTATTCCCCTGTGCCCTAATAATAAACCTTTACCTCTCAGGTGATTATTCCCCTGTGCCCTAATAATAAACCTTTACCTCTCAGGTGATTATTCCCCCATGCCCTAATAATAAACCTTTACCTCTCAGGTGATTATTCCCCCGTGATTCCCCGTGTCCTAATAGTAAACCTTTACCTCTCATGTGATTATTCCCCCGTAACCTAATAATAAAATTTTACCTCTCAGGTGATTATTCCCTCGTGCTTCTCCCTGTGCCCTAATAATAAACCTTTACCTCTCAGGTGATTATTCCCCTGTGCCCTAATAATAAACCTTTACCTCTCAGGTGATTATTCCCCCATGCCCTAATAATAAACCTTTACCTCTCAGGTGATTATTCCCCCGTGCCCTAATAATAAACCTTTACCTCTCAGGTGATTATTTCCCTGTGCCCTAATAATAAACCTTTACCTCTCAGGTGGTTATTCCCCTGTGCCCTAATAATAAACCTTCACCTCTCAGGTGATTATTCCCCCGTGCCCTAATAATAAACCTTTACCTATCAGGTGATTATTCCCCACTGCCCTAAATAAAAATTTACCTTTCAAGTGATGATTTCCCCGTGCCCTAATAATAAACCTTTACCTCTCAGATGATTATTCCCCCGTGCCCTAATAATAAACCTTTACCTATCAGGTGATTATTCCCCCCTGCCCTAATAATAAACCTTTACCTCTCAGATGATTATTTCCCCGTGCCCTAATAATAAACCTTTACCTCTCAGATGATTATTCCCCCGTGCCCTATTAGTAAACCTTTACCTCTCAGATGATAATTCCCGCGTGCCCTCATAATAAACCTTTACCTCTCAGGTGATTATTACCCCGTGCTCCCGCCCCTTGCCGTCAGACACGTCTTCCGTCAAATCTGGCACGTGTTCCACATCCGGGATGTAGGACTCTGCCTGCAGTGGTTCATGGGATGGATATCCGGAAGTAAGGCTCACCAGGCCCGTGTATCAGATACATCACCTGATCTTCAAGATCAAATATCTGACGAACTTGATTGCTTGTTTGAAAAGGGCGCACTCAACGCTTACATGGAACCTTCGATGATAGCCGAGACTGCTCTAGAAAGTCTCAAAGAAAATTTACATTTTTCTCCTGGGCTTCAACTCCCAACCAGCCTTTTCCGCGACTCACTAGATTGTTCTATATCTAAACTCGAGGGTATACTCTCTCGTTGTCGCCCGGTAGGCGAGAAGGAGTTTACTCTGTGTTTCACTGCCATGTTGGGTTTAGTGGCCGTGGGACATGTATCAACGGCTTTAAAGGAGGTTCCAGGTCAGTTACCAGGATCACGGTTGTCATGTTTATCTATTGTTGAAGAGGGGGATCTGTTGAACCGTATTCAGCAGGTTTACACACGAATCACGGATCTTCCGCAGTTATTGTATCACGCATTGGTGCAGGCGCGACTGGAAGAAATACGTGACTTATATGGAATTGGACAATAGAGTCATCAGAGCATCAGGGCATGGTCAAATGGTTATTGTGCCTTGAATAACATAACTTGGTTTTGAGAATTTAATTATACTGTAAAATCTTACAATATCTTACTTACTTGACCCTAGTTTGAGGTTGCGGGTTTTATACCATTAAAACACTATAACACTTAGTAGCACTTATTCAAAGCTCCTTGTAGCACACGAAAAGTCGGCTAGAAATTGACCTTGCAAACTTCGCAGTTGAAGAATGGTTGCGGGATTGAAATCCCGTGTGATCCCGAGTTGTGCATTTCGCATAGACGTCTTTCCCATTCTGTGGGACGCGTGTTGTGAACACTACTGGATTCCACTCGTGCAAGTTTGGCACAGGAAACATACAGGGCTGCTCACTAATTACTATATGTGGCGCTGGCCTGGGGCGAATACTCAACTTCTAATTTCTGACAAGAACCGTTACTGATATCATCCGCAAAACCACAAGGTTTATTCTTTTGGAATTCACGGCTAATATTCACTGCAAAATGGTTATACAGCTCAATTCAACGGGTGTATAGTTAATACAAACAATAATAAACAAGTGTACATACGTTCAGGGTGCCAATCCTGGGGATTACAGCGTTCAAACAACAAAAGAATTCAACAACAAATATTCCGAATTTTCACATCATTTCAGTTCAACTCCCTTTTCGCCCCCCGCGGGGCGCCCCAGGCAGAGTCAGGGGCCACAGGAACTCCGCGCGCAGGGAAAGCGTCACAACATCCCGCCCCCCATAAACGATCTGGAAGGCGCATTCATTACATCATCTGTCCTTTTGATCATCTCATCCCTCATCGTTTACCTCCTCGAGCAGGCATATCTTGGTCACAGGCCTTCTCAGTTCGCCCCCATCCACTCGAACTTCAACGTTCCTCACTCTTCCGTCCCTCCCTGAAAGGTGTTCATGACCAGGCCTAGAGGCCATTTTTTTTATCCGTACGTTATCGTCTGCGACAAGAACTAGGTCACCAGCTTGAAGATTCCGCGTCGGAAGGTGCCACTTACGTCTCTCCTGGAGGCTCGGGATATACTCCTTTAGCCATCTTCTCCAATAGTGATGTACTAGTAGTTGTGCTTGGCGCCAACGCTTCTTTCGGTACTTATCCTTCTCATCTGGTTCTTCTACGGGAATATTCGTCGACGGCCGGATATTGAGAAATGGTGTAAGCGCTTCTTCATCGTCGGGACCTGCAGGGTTTTGCTTTAGGGGCCGGGAATTTGCCATACGTTCAGCGTCAGTAAAGACCGTATGAAGCACCTCCTCATCCATAAGGTCTTGACCCATCACGCTCTTTAGACTTCTCTTTACAGTGCGCACCAAACGTTCCCAGACGCCTGACATGTGCGAGTCCGCATTTAGAAAGCGGGTCAGGACGATGAGGAAGTCGTCGGTCTCCAGGGACCTGGCGATCTCCAAATGAACAAAGTTCATGCACACAAATATGCATCCATAGCGCTTTTCGGATACCCTTCCTCTTTCGCGCTTCACATAGAAAGGACCAAAGAAGTCCACTCCCGTAAAGGTGAACGGGGGCTCGTAAGGCTAGACTTTGGCAGCTCAGCCATCTGTTGGGTTAGCTTTGGTGCTCTCTGTTTCCGGCACACAATGCACCTCGTCAGTACTTGCTTAATCGCCACACGTGCGTGTACTACCCAGAATTGCTCTTGCAATGTTGCAAGCACCTGTTCGTGCCCACAATGTCCCTTCCTCTCATTAATGTAACCGGGTCACGTGATGATCCTGGGTAGGATCATTGGATTCATCGCGTCTAGGGAGATAGGCGCTCTCGAAATCCTTCCGCCAACTCTCATCTTCTCTCATTATCGGCTTTAGACATGCCAACGGGCTACTTTCCTGCACTTTACCTTCAGCCTTCACGCTCTTCAGCTCCCCTGGGTACACCTCCTGTTGCACAAGTGCCACGACTTCCCGCTTCGCCGTTTCTATATCTTCGGGAGTGATATGCTTCGGAGTCACTGCAGGGTCTGGGTCCTTCTTACTCATCCTACGTCTTATCCACTGGGTGAACTTCGACAACCAGGCCCAGGCTCTCAGTAGTTTCATCCAGTCAGAATATCGCCCAATCATTTCCGCCAGGGACAGCCTCTGCCAGTTTCCTTCTTCCTCCTTAAGGAAGCTTGGCCCTTGAAGCCACCTATCACTTGTTAGAAATCCTTCAATAGTGAGAACACGACTGCATCATCCGCAGGATTTAGCTTGCCCGGGCAGTGCCTCCACTGATCTGGTCACGTTCGTTCCCGTATCTCAGTGACACGATTCGCCACATAGGTCTGAAACCTCTTCGTCTCATTGCGGATGTAATTCAGTGTTATCATCGAGCCCGTCCAGAACACGACCCTTTCCATATCTAGTTCGAGTTCCTTCCTGATGGCAGTGTCCATCCTTGTCGTTAAGACAGCACTCTTTAACTCTAGTCGGGGAATACTCACAGATTTCAGCGGTGCATTCCTTGACTTGCCAATGACAAATGAACATCGCACTTGACCGCCTGGATAGGCGATCCGCATGTATGATGCGGTTCCATACCCAGTCTCGCTCGCATCACAGAAGTGATGGAGTTCTACAGTGCATCCTTCGGCTTCCTGGGCTGAAACAATGAGCCTGTCAGGGGTTGATCCCAGTTCGACTTCCTCCATAGCTCTTGCATGATTTGTTTCGCATGAAGTATCACAGGCGCAGCCATCCCAAAGGGATCAAACACTGAACTCATGGTCGATAACACACCCCTCATGGTGTCGGGCTTGTGCAGATCCACGAATTTAAAACCAAGCCTGTCTTCTTCAACGTCCCACTTGACACCGAGCGCTCTTTCCACTGGTAGTTTTTCCAGACCAAGATCAACAAAGGACTTTGCCCGTCTTTCGCTAGGGATACTAGCTATGACGTCCCTATTGTTACTTAGAAACTTGGTCAATTTGAAACCACCTCTTTCACAGAGAGCCATCACTTCCGCTGCAAAACGACATGCAGCCTCTGGTGTTCTTACAGACTTTAAGAGATCGTCAACATAGAAATTCTTCGCAACAGAGTCTACAACTTCCGCTTCGAACGCTTCACGATTGTCCTCCGCAGTCTCCCGAAGACATGAGTTAGCAACACACGGAGAGTCCGCTGCACCGAAGGTATGCACTGTCACGAGATACTCGTCCACCTCCTGCTGATCACCATCGCTGCACCAAAGAAAGCGCAGTGCATCTTGATCTTCTTCTCTGACACGCACTTGAAAGAACATCCTTTCAACATCGGCAGCCACTGCAATGGGTTGTTGTCTAAATCTAATCAACACACCTAACAGACTGTTTGTTCTTGTCTTTGCAGCGGCGTCAAATACAATTCTCACACATCCTGGCTTATTCTCACTCGTCACTCCGAAATGTGGTAGATACCAGGTTCTATCTCCGGTCTTGGTTGCTTCTTCTAGTTTTAGCTTGCTTGCATATCCCTTATCGGTGAGCTCCTGCATAGTAGTGCTGTACATTTCCTTGTACGAGGGGTCCTTGTCAAATCTTCTCTTGAGACTGCTGAGTCGTTTCATAGCATTGTCCCGGTTATTGTGGAGTTGCACGTTATCGTTTCTCCAAAGCAACCCCGTCTCGTAGTGACCGTCGACTAATCTTGTCGTCTTTTTCAAAATTTCATCTGCTTGTATATCATCGCTCGCCGACTTTCTTGTCTCGTTCGACCTGGTGCCGAATCCATCCAGGGTCCAGAACCGTTCGACTTGCTCTCTTAGTTCCATTTCACTAGCATACACAAAGTTCACATTCACTTCCCTGTTCTGAGTCATATCTTCTACCGTCCCGGTTATCACCCAGCCAAGGGGTCCGCGTATCCCCTGAAGCTTACTATCAGGAGTGGAGGATTTCCGTACTTCTAAAACCTCGTGTTCAACTGCAACATCCTTTCCGATAAGGATCGAAACTATAGGAATTCCAACGTCACTCAATGCAATGTCCAGCAGGTGAGGGTGTGCACTCCTATCTATATCCTTGGGGAGTAGTTTCTCATTAATATTAAAGCGGTGAGAAACAAGGGCATCCTGTACACTAATGGCCTCTCCAAGACCATCGGTTGGTTCCAGTGAGAAATCTACAATTTCAAACTCTTCATCCTCTTCACGCAATAGGGTGTTAACTGCTACTTTTTATTTCCGGCCTTCTATTCCAAGCCTTTCGGCTACGTCGTGACTAATCATGGTTGCCCGTGAACCATTGTCCAACATCCAGTAAGTTGTAACCGACTGGCCATCTTTAGAACTTATCTTGACTGGGACTACATGGAGTAGCACCATCCTCTGTTTATTGCAAGTTGTAGTAGCATACTGTTCGGTCCCCCTCTGGGTTCCATTTTCTGTTGGTTCTGTACAACCGGCTGTTCGGTCCCAGCCCCTTCACGTTCCTTCCTTCATGACTCGTTATGCAAGAGTTTGTGATGTCGCTTCTCTGCGCGACAGCCACAAAATTCTTCAGACGAACACTTCCACCTGCGGTGACCTGGGGTGAGGCACACATGACACAACTTATGTTCCTTTACTAAGTCCCACCTCCCCTGTGTCTTCAAACTTGCAAACTTCTCACATGCTCCCAATGTATGCTTCCCTGCACAACATAAACACTGGTCAGCGGTATTTGCACTAAATTTGGGGTCAGTCATAAAGGTGGAAGATTGTCTCTTGTTCTGGAACTTAGGAGAGGACCTTTCATTGTCCTGGGGTACCTTTCTTCTGTTTGGCGTGGCATTATCCAAATTACTTTAGGGGTAGGTATTTACAAATCCAGGGTCATTTCTAATAGCCGCCTGGCGCTTAACAAACTTTGCGAGGTCAGACAGATCTGGTGTCCCCCCTTGCTCCCGAATTGAGTACGAGGTGTCCCCCCCCATTTATTTATCAGGTATCCCGGGAGTCTTCCAACAATCTGTCTAAGGGTGTTTAGTGTACTCGCTTCACTGCGATACTGCCCCTTCAGGGTCTTGGCAGCAGCTTCTAGTTGTTCCCCAAAGTTACACAGTCCGACATAGTCATTATTTCCCAGTCTAGGCCCCTTAGTCAAATTGTTAATACATGCCGCAGCAACCGTAGCAGGTTTTCCATATTTTTCCTCAAGTGTACTTATCACAGCTTCATAAGAGCATCCCGTTAACCTTTTTACTACTTCGTACGCCAGCCCAGTCAGGAACTTTGAAAGAAATTCCACCCTTTGAGAATCACTCAAGACCCCGTCCTCTAAGTTATCCCTCACTCGTTCTCTAAAGGCTGGAAATTCACTCGGATCCCCTGAAAACTTCACAGGCTGCATTGCTTAGATTTAGGCACTGCCTAAAACCGGAGCCAGCTGTATTACCCTATTTTCAGCTGTATTACCCCAGTTTAGGGGTATAACCCCCTGAAGAATAGAGCTTCTAGACTAGAATTTCTTTGGAGAATAAAAAAGAGATCCATAATAATAACATTCACCTCAGTCTATATGCTTTAAAAAGACTAAAGTGCTGTATGCTTAATCCCCCCCCCCCCCCCACTTTTTCATACATGTAACTTGTTTGAAATGCACGGTCCAAGCTGGATTTTATTTTATCTCAGCTATTTCTCCCACCGTAATGAAATGCTGGACCTCCTCCCAATCACCACTTCTTTTGCAGCTTAACAAAAAAAATATTTCTGATATTTTAGTTTTATTTATTAACAGTGCTCTGTGTAGCTTCATTTGATAGACAACTGATACTAAACATATATTTCCTATTTTACATTTCTATAATCAAATAATCTAACATATATGCCTTGTCATGTACAGCATTATTCAGTTTTTTTGTTGAGTACAGCTTAGAAGGTCAAGAGACTTCAGCAGATGTTTGCGGCAAGAGAGCCCAACATTTTGCACCCAAAAATACCTATGTAAATTTTTCAGCCATTTTTAAAACACAGTACAGGTACAGGTTCCAAATTGCTGAAAGATGCAACTACTAATCTTCGTGAATACAAATATTTCAATTCACTATCCTTTTCCTACTTCAGTCTAACAGCACAGTTATATCATTCTTAAATGTTAACCTCCCAGTTAAAACCCCAGACAAAGTTAGCATAGATAAGAAAAGAGAAATCACATTTGACAGCATCCATTAAGGAGGAGGAGGGCTCCTCCTAAAATAATCAGATGGGGTTGTTTGTCCTATCTTAAGGGTAAGAAATTATGCTAACTGCTTTTCCTTAGGAAGTGTTCAAAATGCTTAGAGAAAGAAATTTCTTGACCGCACCTAATGTGCTACCTTAAGGGGGTAGGAATTACTGACCACACCCAAAGTGTTATCCCTTAGGGTTGAGATCGGTCATCCCCTTCTGTTTTTATGGGAGTCTCTTTGGGTAAATGGGAATGGTAATCAGCAATTTTACCCAATAACAGATATGGCGAAGACGCAGAAATGTAGGTTCAGAAATGTAGGGCAATGTGTGCCAATAAATAGCAAATGAATTCTCAATTAAATAAGGTTAATGTTACATAGTTTTATTAACATAACTGTGTATATATGAGTCGTCAAGGTCGTTCTTACCTGAGCTATATAGATAAGTCTTGATTTGTAGATGTATTTTTCTTATTTGTATTGAGGAAAAGTTTCTTTTACGATTATAACAGAACTGGGAAGCCGTTTTAGTGCGCGCCTAAATACCATTCAATCAGCGTTCAAGAAATTGATCTCTCAGCCAATTAAAAACACAGTGGAAGCAAGATGATTGAATAGTGACACCGGGAAAATCAGAGAAGTTGTAAAATGACGAAAATCGTTTTGTTTGAGGATTATTATCAGAAATATTTGCAAACAAGAATAATTATACTTAAAAGGAATATGACAGGAGTTACGTTTTGATTTATATACTCTATTCACACTATTTTGAATTGAAGTTTTCGTCCGGAACTCACCTTGACTGTCCATGTTGTTTGCCTTGTGGTGTTCGTTCGTTTAGGAGAACAATTCCGTATTTTAGCTATCATAAATAATTTTTTTTCTTTTTTGATTTTGGCTCTGTAACATCATAATGTGAATAGTAGTGAAGAGCCTCGACAATTCCCTGATAAATGCTGCTGGTTTTGTAGCCTTTTCCTTAAACTATAAAGTTTTCAACCACCACACCAGGTGAAGAAGTCGAGCCGATATTCAAAGCTTGTAAGAACAAAGCAGTAGACAGATGTATCCTTCAAATTCTTATTTTCATACGGCCATTTGACTGGATAATTAGTTGCATTTTTTCTATTAAACTCTTTTTTCGTCAATTCTTCCCTGCCAGCTTGTGTCCCGTTGATCGTTTGATGTCGAAAGTCAGAATAGGCTTATTCCCCCCCCCCCCCATCCCCCAGTTCCTGTCGGAGCCAGTCTGTCATTGGTTTAGAGTGATCAATGAATTAGCTGGCCTGGTTGCATGAGCTGGTCACGTGAGTGGTACAGCCAGCTGACAGCGTGTGACATGACGTCATTGACCACAAATTTTAAGTCGTCTAGACCAATTTCTATACATATGGAGCTCCGCGCGCGGCCTGCGGCCGCGCTGGCTCCGCTACTAATCTTTAACATGACAGTTTCTGGATCATGAGATGTCTTTGCATTCCCCTGTGTACTAGCCATATCCATTACCCTCCCCCTTAGGTTCCTAGGGGTGGGGGTAGCCTCTTTATTGTGGCTAACTTTGACTGTTATTTTTTCTTCTTTGGGAAGTAAAACATCATGAAAGGGGTGTTCACTCTTCACAACACTCACATCACTTGTCAACTTGCTCTTTATAGCTGAGGGGTGAAAGAAGATGGACACCTCCCTTGACTTCCAAGTTGTCAACACTAGGAACTACTGAGTCCTTCCCATTGTACTCAGCCCCCCTTTCAACCATTTCCATCTTACTTTAATTCACATTCCCTCCTTCTCTCAAGTTCCAATTCCATCTTCTTCCATACTCCATTTGCATCATGGCTAGATCTTGCTCATGTTCCAATTCTCAATAACACAAGGTTTATTCTTTTGGGATTCACGGCTAATATTCACTGCAAAGTGGTTATACAACTCAATTAAACGGGTGTATAGTTAATACAAACAATAATAAACAAGTGTACATACGTTCAGGGTGCCAATCCGGGGGGATTACAGCGTTCAAACAACAAAAGAATTCAACAACAAATAATCCGAACTTTTCACATCAACTCAGTTCAACTCCCTTTTCGCCCCCTGCGAACCCTGCCCCCTACAACAAATCAAGTCGATTCCCATGCATTTGCATTGAATACGGCTCATGGATAATACGACCTTTGAACTTAGCCTGACAAACTTTTTTTTCCAAGCCATGTTAACACAAAATACTCTTTAACTCTTAAAAAACCGCTCATTTCCTAAATTCAGCTTCAATACACTGAACTGAAAGCATTGCAAGCCTAGTTGTATTGTATGTCGCCGATTTTGCTTAATCTCAACGCAAGCGTACGTAATTGTATTTACGCTTTATCTATTCTCGTACTAACACTTAGTTAGTTCTTGAATAGCCTCTTTGGACATATTCTAATTTCGCTAAGCTGGAATAACTTCTCTGGCAAAACTTTCCGTGCAATGAAAGGATTTTTTAGTTGGATGGCTCCAGCGATACGAAGTGAAAATTCGAATCAACTCTGTATTTAACAATAGGACCAACTGAAACTGTGCTTCTGTATTCTTTTATGAGGGGGAAACAATCTTGTTTTCGCGACTTGTTTGTTTTCTCTCGCTTTTGGTGGGTTATTTCGTTACCGCCCGGTCAGATATTATTTAGAGCATTTCCTGCTGATCGAGATCATCGTTCCTTCTTGGTTTGTTTGCTTTTCCCTGCGAATTAAGGGGTGCTCGAAGGTAATCTAGATATATAATATCCAGGCGCCCGTATCTCGAAACACTCGAGAATTCTCGGGCCCGAAAACTTAATTTTGCATTTTTGTTCAAAATTTCGCATGTTTTCATTTTGGAGAACCGCTTTCATGTTTTAGAACAGTTTGAACTTCCACTAGTTCGTATTTCAAATGATTATGTTCAATAGGGCTATTTTTCGAAGTTTTGCTGAAGCCAAAAAGTTAACCGAAAAGCCTCGGGTGACTGCGAGGTCCCGAGAACTTTCTTAATATTTACGCCTTTCAATTTCGGGCCCGAGAAATTCGGGAAAGATCAAAATCTATAAAACCAAAAAGAGGATTATCCTTCACATGAATCTTTGTGGTAAAATACGATGTTTGACGATATTTCAACACATTTAGATACCATAAATTTTATAGGAATTATCCAGCTTTTCCAATTTAAGGAATAAAGCGTTTTCGGGCCCGAGAATTCTCGGGTGTTACAAGAAACGAGCCCCCTCAGTCCCGTATCTATATAATAATTAGGGTCTTAGAGCAACAATCTCATTTCAGCAACGCAATAAAGAACATAAGAGTTTGAAAAACACCTGCCAGCACTAGACGTATCCCTTCAACTGCATTCAAAACCGTCACTTTTGTAACCAAACAGCATTTTTAAAGAAAAGATTTTCATCGATAATCCTTTCATCTTTTGCGTCTGTAACTGACTTGTTTTGCTGCTCGAGTTTTTCGATAGTTATCGGTTACTTTTTTTGGCTTTTGTTTTGTCTTGCTTATGATCGCTGCGGTTAGCTCTTGATACGCTGCGTTCTCACCTGCTCCCCATGCTGGTAGTCAAAGGTAACATTGATTAGAAGTCATGTCATTAATTGGAGATCAGCTATCTTCAACTGCTCCTCACAGAATTCGCTGGACTTATAGCATTCGCTGAAGGTTTTCGTTGCAGCTCTAATGACGATTAGTTTGAGTAGTAAAAACGCTTTAACCGAGTAGATATGTGCGGAAACAGCCTCAGACTCAAGAACACGAACGCTTTCAACCTGCTATGTATGATAAATGGCGGTTAATATTTCAGACTGATAACCTTGCGTTGGAAATCCCTGGTAAATATCAAAAGCAGAAACTTCTCCGATACAAGCACGGGACCCAAGTTATGAATTGTCGCTTAAGACATAATATACTTTGACATTATTCGAAACGAAAAGGTGTTTCAGGGATAAGAAAAATGAATCAGTCTCTTAGTATCGAAAGGCAGTTGCGAGAACAATACAAGATCATGGCGTCAAGAAGCGACAGTTTGCGTATCGCACAAGTTCTTATTTGGTGCGTACTCTGTTTAGGTTCGCTTCTTGGCAATCTAGCCACAATAATCATAATACTCAGAAATCGTCGGCTTCGGACATCGACCAACATGTTCGTCGCTTCCCTGGCCGTCTCCGACTTCGGGATCACCGCTTTGAACGCTTTGCCGTTCGGCACGCCGTCCTTGTGGCTTGGGAGTTGGCCATTTGCGGATATTGCCTGTCAGTACATGGGCTACTCAGGGCTTTGTGCCACTGCGGCATCCGTGCAAACTCTAGCGTGGACCGCCGTCAATAGATTCTACCGCGTAGTGAAACCTAGCAAGTACAACTCCGTTTTCAGTAAACGGCGCACTGCAAAATACATCGTCTCAGTATGGATGTTGGCTTCAGTGTCATCCGTGCCTTACTTTGCAGGTGGGGATAAGTTCATTTTCCAGCCCGCGAAATTCTTATGCTTTTTCACACTGGAACGACCTCTCCCGAATGTCGTGTCTCTGGTTGGCGCCATTTGCGTGCCAGGAGCGATCGTTTGCTATTGCTATTCTCGAGTGTTTATTGCGGTGAGGAAACACAAGGCGAGTATTACCCGCTCAAGGACTTCCATCAGCGCGGAGGACATCAAGATTACAAAGACCCTCGTAGCTATAGTGTGTGCGTACGTCTGTTGCTGGTTCCCAGTGCTTGTTATCGATGTCACTGATCTGTTGAGCGGGAAATGGGGAAAAGCCGCCTGGGTATATTATGTGTACGGAATCCTAGCCATTTCAAGCAGCGCAGCTAGCCCGGCAATTTACGCTATTTTCAACCCGGTATTTCGTCGCGGATATCTGAGACTCTTTAATGGGTTTTATTCATCGAACAGCGTCCTAGATATTAGTATAAACCGCAAGGTAACTACAACGGCGAACCACGCGTAACTACTGAAATTAACAAGACGAAAAGTTAGTAGCCTAAAGGTATTAAGGTGGTAGCCTAGGGTATTGTTAGGCTGTTCTCGGTTTGATATTTCTTCTCACGCATATCACAATCTTAAGAAATGACGATATAGATTAAAGAAGATTAGCACAATAACTTTTGAAATTAAGATTACATAAGTATTCTTTAGTATTCTTTTTTTAACGAAACTTTGTTTTCGTTATTTGTATTATTGTTTTTAAATAAAAGGTGCTTTTCAGTCAGAGAGATTTCCCCGTTTTTTTTTTTTTTTTTTTTTGTTATTTGTTACATGTAAACATCTCAAAAATATTTGATTAAATGTTTGAACTAGCTTATATAATGTCTTGGCAAAAATTCATAATTCTTCACAATATTCCAATAAAGGAAAAAGTGCGAAAAATTTGTGCAAATTGATATGTCAATTTCTTAAGTAAACGTAATTCTTAAAATCTATAAAGATACAGTAGTTCTCTTGAATTTTCTTGTTGTTTTGGACTTTTTTAGTTATTTACGCTTTGGACAAAATCAGCGAATAAAAATTCGATCTGCTGTTAATAATTTTAGTTAGTATTGTGTTAGTGACTGCTTCATGTCCCTTATCCCCCTTGAGCGGGAGTTATTTTTACGTTTACGTTTTGCCATTCAGTGTTGGCAGTATTCAATACAGCTGGCCCTTAAACCAGGTCAGAGGTAAGTTCACTTTTTCCAGCCTCTCTGTTTTCCATGTTTTGGCCTCGACCTAATAATATTTATTCTCGCCGTGGCCGATTTGCTAGGGACAGTGTTCGATGTGCGATATTGGCTTTCCTTTCTTCGTTGGTTCCGCAGATGTATGAAAGCCTGGCTATGGTAAGCATCTCGCCCACCTGATACTCACTAGTTCAAGCTTGGGTTTCAAATAATGATAACGTTGTACGTAACACAGTCCATTAAAAGGGGCTTACCTACAATGTATTGCTTTCACAACCATTTTCAATGCCAACAAATATCAGGACGTCTCAAATTCTTAGAAGCCTGTAATGGAGGTTTGTACAATTAGACTGGGAGTAGAACATCTCGGAAAGCCGTAAAAACGCTTTGAAATGACTTAAGGATGATCGATTAACGCAATAACAACGAAATGCATTGAAGGAAAGATGGTTTCATCCTAGCTAGAGCATCCTCTGACCAGGCTTGCACCTACCATTTCTTGTTCTTAGGGTAATTCATCAGAGGAAGTGACATATCTAGATCTTGTTAAAGCCATGAGTGCGGTTGATGCGAGTCTCGATGTGCGCCTTCAGACTGCTGAAGCTTTTTCCCGCGGTGTATCAAGATTATTGCTGCTCGATCCGCAGAATAAGCTAGGTTAGTATATACTGATTACATAGTCAGTACCGGGCAAACTAGTTTTTGGTAAGTAGTCTGAAGCTGGTTGTATTTGAGTAGAAGCCACCTTTCTCGTGTGTTTAATTTGTTGCAAGATAGGGGAAGGACCATGACTGTTGCTCCTTTATTCTCCTACTCATTATTTCTAACAGGCCGTACCCCATTGGAATTCTGGGACGTCGTTGTATTCCTTCTCCATGATGATGATCCTGGCGTCAAAGAGGCCTTGGCGGAAGTGACGTCACTACTCTACCTTCGAGGGGGTTAGTGCTGCGCAACACTGATTTATAAGATTGGATTTATGATACTGTTGTTGCTGTCACTCCTTTCTTGGAGTTTGTTTGATTATGGTTATAAGTTAGCTTATTGTTGTGATAGTAGAATATTAACATGTAATGAAGTAATGAAGCAGTCCAGGGTGCTACAGGATTGAAGAATTTTTTCATTGTCTCTTGAAGTAATTGTAAGAATACCTGAGGAAGTGGGATTGGAAGACGTTTTTAGATGTGGTGTTTATGGTCGATGAAATGTCATTTTAGTTTCCCCCTAGCTTCCGTTCTATAGAAAATAATATCTCTATATCTTTACCAGGTGATTATTCCTCCGTGCTTCCCCCGTGCCCTAATAATAAACCTTTAACTCTCAGGTGATTATTCCCCCGTGCCCTGATAATAAACCTTTACCTCCCCCGTGCCCAATAGTAAACCTTTACCTCTCAGGTGATATTCCCCCGTGCTTCCCTCGTGCCCTAATAATAAACCTTTAACTCTCAGGTGATTATTCCCCCGTGCTTTCCCTGTGCCCTGATAATAAACCTTTACCTCTCAAGTGATTATTCCCCCGTGCCCTAATAATAAACCTTTAACTATCAGGTGATTATTCCTCCGTGCCCTAATAATAAACCTTTTCCTTTCAGGTGATTATTCCCCCCTGTTTCCTTTGTTCCATAATAATAAACCTTTACCTCTCAGGTGATTATTCCCCGTGCTTCCCCCGTGCTCTAATAATAAACCTTTACCTCTCAGGTGATATTCCCCCAAGGTTTTACCAGTGCCCTAATAGTAAACCTTTACCTCTCAGGTGATTATTCCCCCGTGCCCTAATAATAAAACTTTACCTCAAAGGTGATTATTCCCTCGTGCTTCCTCCGTGCCGTAATAATAAACCTTTACCTCTCAGGTGATATTCCGCTTTGCTTCCCCCGTGCCCTAAAAATAAACCTTTACCTCTCAGGTGATTATTCCCCCGTGCCCTAATAATAAACCTTTACCTATCAGGTGATTATTCCCCCGTGCCCTAATAATAAACCTTGACCTCTCAGGTGATTATTGCCCCGTACCCTAATAATAAACCTTTATCTCTCAAGTAATTATTCCCCCGTGCCCATTTAACAAACCTTCACCTCTCAGGTGATTATTCCCCTGTGCCCTCATAATAAACCTTTACCTCTCAGGTGATTATTCCCCCGTGCTTCCGCCCCTTGCCGTCAGACACGTCTTCCGCTAAATCTGGCACGTGTTCCACATCCGGGATGTAGGACTCTGCCTGCAGTGGTTCATGGGATGGATATCCGGAAGTAAGGCTCACCACGCCCGTGTATCAGATACATCACCTGATCTTCAAGATCAAATATCTGACGAACTTGATCGCTTGTTTGAAAAGGGCGCACTCAACGCTTACATGGAGCCTTCGATGATAGCCGAGACTGCTCTAGAAAGTCTCAAAGAAAATTTACATTTTTCTCCTGGGCTTCATCCCCCAACTAGCCTTTTCCGCGACTCACTAGATTGTTCCATATCTAAACTCGAGTGTATACTCTCTCGTTGTTGCCCGGTAGGCGAGGAGGAGTTTACTCTGTGTTTCACTGCCATGTTGGGTTTAGTGGCAGTGTGACATGTATCAACGGCTTTAAAGTAGGTTCCAGGCCAGTTACCAGGATCACGGTTGTCAGTTTATCTATTGTTGAAGAGGGGGGTCGGTTGAACCGTATTCAGCAGGTTTACACACGAATCACGGATCTTCCGCAGTTATTGTCTCACGCATTGGTGCAGGCGCGACTGGAAGAAATACGTGACTTATATGGAATTGGACAGTAGAGTCATCAGAGCATCAGGGCATGGTCAAATGGTTATTGTGCCTTGAATAACATAACTTGTTTTAGAGAATTTAATTATACTTTAAAATCTTACAATATCTTACTTACTTGACCCTAGTTTGAGGTTGCCGGTTTTATACAGTTTAATAGTAGGCAATAACACTTAGTAGCACCTTGTAGCACCCGAAAAGTCGGCTAGAAATTGACCTCGCAAATTTCGCAGTTGAAAAATGGTTGCGGGATTGAAATCCCGTGTGATCCGAGTTGTGCATTTCGCATAGACGTCTTTCCCATTCTGTGGGACGCGTGTTGTGAACACTACTGGATTCCACTCGTGCAAGTTTGGCACAGGAAACGTTCAGGGCTGCTCACTGATTACCATATGTGGCGCTGGCCTGGGGCGAATACTCAACTTCTAATTTCTGACAAGAACTAGACCCCTCACCATGTAACGATAAACAAATGTGCTAGGATATAAAATCAATCAAGTCGATTGTTTCATCTTTATTTCCATGCATTTGCATTGAATACGGCTCATGGATAATACGACGTTTGAACTTAGCCTGACAAACTTTTTTCTCCAAGCCATTTAAACACAAAAAATTCTTCAACTCTTAAAAATCGCTGATTTCATAAATTCAGCTTCAAAACACTGAACTGAAAGCATTGCAAGCCTTGTTGTATTGTATGTCGCCGATTTTGCTAAATCTCTACGCAAGCGTACGTAATTGTATTTACGCTTTTTTTTTCCTCGTACTAACACTTCAAAAGCCCCAGTGTTAGTTCTTGAATAGCCTCTTTGGACATATTCTAATTTGGCTAAGCTGGAATAACTTCTCTGGCAAAACTTTCCGTGCAATGAAAGTATTTTTTAGTTGGATGGCTCCAGCGATATGAAGCGAAAACTCGAATCAACTCTGTATTTAACAATGGGACCAACTGAAACTGTGCTTCTGTATTCTTTTATGAGGGGGGAACAATCTTGTTTTCGCGACTTGTTTGTTTTCTCTCGCTTTTGGTGGGTAATTTCGTTACCGCCCGGTCAGATATTATTTGGAGCATTTCCTGCTGATCGAGATCATCGTTCCTTTTTGGTTTGTTTGCTTTTCCCTGCGAATTAAGGGTGCTCGAAGGTAATCTAGATATATAATATCCAGACGTTCGTTTCTAGAAACACTCGAGAATTCTCGGGCCCGAAAACTTAATTTTGCATTTTTGTTCAAAATTTCGCATGTTTTCATTTTGGAGAACCGCTTTCATGTTTTCGAACAGTTCGAACTTCCACTAGTTCGTATTTCAAATGATTATGTTCAATAGGGCTATTTTCGAAGTTTTGCTGAAGCCAAAAAGTTAACCGAAAAGTCTCGGGTGACTGCGAGGTCCCGAGAACTTTCTTAATATTTACGCCTTTCAATTTCGAGCCCGAGAAATTCGGGAAAGATCAAAATCTATAAAACCAAAAAGAGGATTATCCTTCACATGAATCTTTGTTTGACGATATTTCAACACATTTAGATACCATGAATTTTATAGGAATTATCCAGCTTTTCCAATTTAAAGAATAAAGCGTTTTCGGGCCCGAGAATTCTCGGGTGTTACGAGAAACAAGCTCCCTCAGTCCCGTATCTATATAATAATTAGGGTCTTAGAGCAACAATCTCATTTCAGCAACGCAATAAAGAACATAAGAGTTTGAAAAACACCTGCCAGCACTAGACGTATCCCTTCAACTGCATTCAAAACCGTCACTTTTGTAACCAAACAGCATTTTTAAAGAAAAGATTTTCATCGATAATCCTTTCATCTTTTGCGTCTGTAACTGACTTGTTTTGCTGCTCGAGTTTTTCGATACTTATCGGTTACTTTTTCGGCTTTTGTTTCGTCTTTAAATCTTGTGATCGCTGTGGTTAGCTCTTGATACGCTGCGTTCTCACCTGCTCCCCATGCTGGTAGTAAAAGGTAACATTGATTAGAAGTCATGTCATTAATTGGAGATCAGCTATCTTCAACTGCTCCTCACAGAATTCGCTGGACTTATAGCATTTGCTGAAGGTTTTCGTTGCAGCTCTAATGACGATTAGTTTGAGTAGTAAAAACGCTTTAACCGAGTGGATATGTGCGGAAACAACCTCAGACTCAAGAACACGAACGCTTTCATCCTGCTATGAATTATAAATGGCGGTTAATATTTCAGACTGATAACCTTGCGTAGGAAATCCCTGGTAAATATCAAAAGCATAAACTTCTCCGATACAAGCACGGGACCAAAGTTATGAATTGTCACTTAAGACATAATATACTTTGACATTATTCGAAACAAAAAGGTGATTCAGGGATAAGAAAAATGAATCAGTCTCTTAGTATCGAAGGGCAGTTGCGAGAGCAATACAAGATCATGGCGTCAAGAAGCGACAGTTTGCGTATCGCACAAGTTCTCATTTGGTGCGTACTCTGTTTAGGTTCGCTTCTTGGCAATCTAGCCACAATAATCATAATACTCAGAAATCGTCGGCTTCGGACATCGACCAACATGTTCGTCGCTTCCCTGGCCGTCTCCGACTTCGGGATCACCGCTTTGCCGTTCGGCACGCCGTCCTTGTGGCTTGGGAGTTGGCCATTTGCGGATATTGCCTGTCAGTACATGGGCTACTCAGTGCTTTGTGCCACTGCGGCATCCGTGCAAACTCTAGCGTGGACCGCCGTCAATAGATTCTACCGCGTAGTGAAACCTAGCAAGTACAACTCCGTTTTCAGTAAACGGCGCACTGCAAAATACATCGTCTCAGTATGGATGTTGGCTTCAGTGTCATCCGTGCCTTACTTTGCAGGTGGGGATAAGTTCATTTTCCAGCCCGCGAAATTCTTATGCTTTTTCACACTGAAACGACCTCTCCCGAATGTCGTGTCTCTGGTTGGCGCCATTTGCGTGCCAGGAGCGATCGTTTGCTATTGCTATTCTCGAGTGTTTATTGCGGTGAGGAAACACAAGGCGAGTATTACCCGCTCAAGGACTTCCATCAGCGCGGAGGACATCAAGATTACAAAGACCCTCGTAGCTATAGTGTGTGCGTACGTCTGTTGCTGGTTCCCAGTGCTTGTTATCGATGTCACTGATCTGTTGAGCGGGAAATGGGGAAAGGCCGCCTTGGTATATTATGTGTACGGAATCCTAGCCATTTCAAGCAGCGCAGCTAGCCCGGCAATTTACGCTATTTTCAACCCGGTATTTCGTCGCGGATATCTGAGACTCTTTAATGGATTTTATTCATCGAACAGCGTCCTAGATATTAGTATAAACCGCAAGGTAACTACAACGGCGAACCACGCGTAACTACTGAAATTAACAAGACGAAAAGTTAGTAGCCTAAAGGTATTAAGGTGGTAGCCTAGGGTATTGTTAGGCTGTTCTCGGTTTGATATTTCTTCTCACGCATATCACCATCTTCAGAAATGACGATATAGATTAAAGAAGATTAGCTCAATAACTTTTAAAATTAAGATTACATAAGTATTCTTTAGTATTCTTTTTTTAACGAAACTTTGTTTACGTTATTTGTATTATTGTTTTAAAATAAAAGGTGCTTTTCAGTCAGAGAGTTTTCCCCGTGTTTTCTTTTTGTTATTTGTTACATGTAAACATTTAAAAAATATTTGATTGAATGTTTGAACCAGCTAATATAATGTCTTGGCAAAAATTTATAATGTTTCCCAATATTCCAATAAATGAGAAAGTGCGAAATATTTGTGCAAATTGATATGTCAATTTCTTAAGTAAACGTAATTCTTATAATCTATAAAGATACAGTAGTTCTCTTGGATTCACTTGTTGTTTTGGCCTTTTTTAGTCATTTACGTTTTGGACAAAATCAGCGAATAAAAATTCGATCTGCTCTTAATAATCTTAGTTAGTATTGTGTTAGTGACTGCTTCAAGTCCCTTATCGCCCTTGAGCGGGGGTTATTTTTATAACTGAATTGGACGGTGTTGTTCATTCAGAAAATACCATATAAGATAGTTAAGTCATGTTACAGAGTCGAATTTTTGGTATTAGAATTCAACGTAGTGATCTGTAAAATATTGGTCAATAGAGCGTGCTAATCTGTGCGCATTTTAGCATATCTAATTGATTACCTAATCAAAAGTGATAATAAATTGACACGGCGGATCCTGTACCTCTTTTAAAGCATTTGCATGCTATTGGTCACGACTTGTAGTTTTACGCGTAGTTGTGCGAAAAACTTCTTTTGGCCCATTTAAACACCCTTATTAGTTACTCTCTTCGTCCATTATAACACGGTTCTTTGTCTCTACTCTAGTAGAATATCTGGAAGCCGCCTATTTAATTCACTAGCATACAGGTCTTTTAACGTCCAATGACGTCGTTGTCAGGGTTGCATTTTACTTCATGTGACCAGTCGCAGACCATGAGATCCGTGTTGAAGATCAGACCTGGTGGGCATGTCTTCTTGTGGGCGATGCCGCCGCCACAAAGCACGAACCCGTAACAGTTCTCTTTCTCTGCGTAGATCCCATCACCATTTCTCTCGCAGAACATACCATCTAAAAAGAAACAAGAATCACTTCAATTGAATCTTAACTAAAGATTGTAAATCTCCCTGTCAATTTATTTATTTATCTGTTAAATGTATTTATATATTGCTTGCTTGCTTTCTTGTTTTTGGCTAAGATGGTTAAGACACTGAGAAAATCGTGATTATCATCCCCCAACCCTTTCTTTTCATCCCCTCCATTCGAACGTCATCCATACACACGTGGCACGGGTCTTTAGGAACACTTCTGCAAACAAGTTGAACTAAAATAACCACACTCACACTCACCCTTATGAAGTGCCTTCAGTACAGAATGTCTCGTGCTAATGTCTTCAGTACTGTATGTCTTACCTTTATTGCTATATTTGGAGTGCCTTCAGTAGGGAATGTCTCGTGCTAGTGTCTTCAGTACTGTATGTCTTACCTTTATTGCTATATTTTGGAGTGCCTTCAGTAGGGAATGTCTGAGCAAAGTCTTTCATGTCTGTTAGGATTGGAGATTTGTCTGGTGCAGAACTTGAGGTGTTGTTGAGTGACGTTCGATCTTGTGTTATTATGATACTGTTATCCTGTGAAGTAGACTTTTCTCCATTTGATAACTGGTCTTCTCCATGATAATAGATGAAGTGATGTGATCCATTTTGTACGAGAGGGCTTGGGGTGTTCGTAGGTAGCATCTGGTTTAACGTAGGTGTTGCAGTGTTGTGAGGTATTGGCGTGTCGGTGGTAGGGTTACTTGTAGTGTAAGGTGACACCCGACTGGCATGATTAAAGGTGGAGTTTGGTGATGTTATCTCAGTCTTAGTTCGCTTTAAGGAGGCATTCTCATCTCCCTGTCCGTAGCACTTGATCTTCTCAGGTATGCTATCTGTAAACAATAAACCAGATTGGTTCATTTTTAGCACATGCAAACATGTTTATTTTTAAATAAACATAATAATAAGACCTTAAAAGGTCTTTCGGCTCCAATTTTTTTAAATCCTCATTCGTTATTGACTACCCTGATTCTCGAGTATCAACGATAGCGGGCTCTCTTTTTTCGTATTGATTTTAGTATGTAGACGCTCTACAGCCGCCTTGTCACATTATCAATCCATTTAACGCATCTTTTGATTTTCTGTCTAATGCCGCATTACGGTTGTGTGCGGGATTTGAAAGACAGTGCGATAACGTATCCCCCAACGGACGGATAGAACGGTTATAGATGCAATTTCTTTGTTTTTCTTTTCTTCATTACACAGCGTTATCCATTCCTCCACCTTAACAATTGATTTCTGTGACCTGCAACCTCATTTGCGATGCGTTGCATCACCCTCCACACCCAAACCACCACACCCCAACTACCACACCCCAACTACCACACCCCAACCACCACTGCCGCTTGACCAATCAGCGCCTGCCATTTGAATCCCCTAAATCTCATAGTAATCAAAGTTTCAAGCAGGGAGGGCATAAAACAATAGGGAATTAGTGGGGAATGTAATTAGTAATTAGTGGATATCTACTAGTTATTAGTATTCCCTAAGTTTCACCATACTTCTGATTGTTTTTGAGTAGGAAAAACAGTGGAAGGTACTGCTTATTATCGTACCCCTCTGCCCCTCACACCCGACCTCCTGCCTCACCTTCTATAAAACCCTTGTACTGAATAGTAGTTGGTATGCTGACGTCATTCACTAGCCTCGTTATCGTGCTCTCAAGCCGTTCGTTGGCAATGCTCGTCACACGCACTTTAATAGGGAACTTGAGCTCGCCTATCCCACTGATAGTGAAGTAGTTATCATCGGTGCGTCGCATGCAGATCCAACGGTTGTTATGTAGAATTTCTAAACCTGCTGTCACAACCCTGGAATGTTGTGAAAGAAAGCTTCAATGAATTACACTTCATTCTACTAAAGGATTAATTTCGCGAATTTGAAGTTGTTAAACGAATTGGAGGATACACTAAGGCGAAAATGGACAAATACAAGGCGCTTGTAGCTACACACCACTAGAATAGGAAAAGCATGGTCGATTTGACGACTGTACAAAAGGACATATTGTATAAACTTGATTGCTATTTAGATGAGGCGAATCCTTAAAAAATCAGAGTTCAGAGTTGAAGAAATGCCGTGAGGGACTGTGCTCTCCCGGACCAAAAGAGCGATTTCACAAGTGAGTTTGTATTGCGGTCTTGGAGAAAAATCTTTTTTACAAAATAGATTTTAAAGATATGGTGAAATCATTCATTGCCACACGTGAGGACTTTATTGCATTTCGTATAAGGGGGCAATTTGGGATGAATTTGGCGCAAAAGGTATTTCTGCGGAGCGATTTTCTGAGTACCCTGAGTCATTCCTTTACTCAAATACTCAAATAGGGTAAAAATGGCAAAAAAAGCAAGCCGCTGTAGCGGGTTGACCAACCGGTTAGAAGCCAACCCGCTGTAGCAGGTTGAGCGTCATCCCGTTACAGCGGGTTGAGAAACTTCAAGTTCCTATAGTATACTATGGTCCCCAAGCCGCTATAGCGGGTTGACCAACCGGTTAGAAGGTTATTAGTGTTGGCATCACTGTCGGGTACATAAATCCTTTCTTCCTGGTGAGGAGACCATCCAGAGGTCGCCGCTTGGTGACAGCTTTTGCGGACGTCGGCCGCTGCGGTGGGCCACAGCCGTCCCGCAGTACAACCCGTCCTGCCGCCTTAACGTGCCGCCGGCGGCGATGACATTGGCGATTATGAAGCTTCCACGCCTCGCCAGAGATGTCACCTCCTGACACATTGACACTTCCCGAGATGTCTCCTCACGACGTGCAACCGGCCTATTTTTCGGACATCGAAAGCGATTTGCCCGAAGAAACAGACGTCCAGTCTGATGCCCCTCCTGCGACTACGGACGCTGCCCCACGACGCCCTCAGCGCCCAAGGAATCCTCCAGTATACGTTTCATAAGTTAACATAAGTTAACATAAGTTTCCTTATGAGATACTCGTTGTTAGATAATATGTTGTTCCTAGCTACCGTCTTCCCAACATTTTAGATATTACGAAAAAAAAGTCAAGCCAGTGGGTATTTCTTACCCCTGGCCAGTTATCACTTATGTAACACATGCGCCCGCGGGTATACACGAGGAACGCCTGGCGGCTCCCGCCTCTCGAGCCGTCACGTTCGGTTGTCCTTCACATCTCGTGTTATTCAAGTGTCTTTTTGGTTATGAATTCCCTGGTCTTCTACTGGCGAAGGATAGGTAAAAGAAAAGGTTCTCTAGTAAAAAAAATCTAGTTTCAATTTGCACTAGTCAACGCCATAGGGTTTTGTGAGAAATCTACTATTCCAAAAGATAGAAAATACAGCTAAATACTTATCAATCTGAAATGATATACAGCATCTAGCACTGTACTCTCACTATTAATCCCACAAAATAAATGGGTGTAAAGATTGCACCATTTGTCCTATCATGAAATGATAATATTGAAAGTACCACACAGAGAAGTGATGTCAAATTATAATAAAGCTACAGGTTATTATAGATACCCTTGAATGCCCTAATGCTTCAATAATGATAATAATCTTTATTTATTTAGCTCATATTCGTATTTCACAACATATTACACAACTAAGCAAAAGTAGCACATAGTAAGGAAAAAGGTGTTAGAAATAAAGTGCGAGCAGGGGAGAGGTGGGGGGAGATGGGAAAAAAATGATAGGTTATCAAGTTGGCCCCCCACCAGGGGGGTCTAGTGGGTCTATGGTTCAAAAAGGGTCATTGTTTGTACAAACTACCCAGAAAATGTATACATTTCGAAGTACTAGCCCAAAAATCACTGAAGAGAAGTTTAATAAGACTGCTTAGCCAATATTTGAAATTTCTTCTAAAAGACTTCTATTAACCTTTATTTGAAACAAAATTATAAAAAAAAATAGTAATGTAAGGGAGAAAGAGAATTGTGAACGTATATATTACACGAGCGCTGAAGTGAAAGAAGAAAACCTTTCTGGATTTACAAGCCACGAGTGCTCAACTCCAAAGCTCGAAATAACGAGTCGATTTGTAAAATGACCATCGAAAATTGCTTTTTACGCCGATTTTACCGACCTGTACATGAAAAGATCATTTCTTTTATGGTATTTCATTTAGATTACTTGTCTTAACGGAAAATCGTCTTCAAACTCCCTGTATTATGACAATTTCCCCCATAATGATTTTGCAACGCGCGCGACAATTTCAAGTTTGCTGAAATTTTATTTGCGATAAAAAAAAGGTAGCAAATCGTCTCTTTATACGGGAAATAAAGGCAAATCATTCGAGGAATTTTTGTACATTTCTCTTGTTTATCTCTCCAAGGAAACGATAAAAACACTTGATATCGCTTGAGGTATTTTTTCACTGTGTTTTAACTTTTCTGCTCCTGGACAAATTTCTCTTCCTGACTGTTGCTGAAACTTCATCGCTCGTACTTGCAACATGAGCCGTGATGTTGTTTTTCTCGTGTATTTTGTCTTCATTTTCCTATTCTGGATAGTAAAACTCACTATCTGAATGATTTTCTTCGGTAATAGTAAAACGAATCGATATTTGGTATAATTTTTCTTTGGCAGACTTTGGTTTGAGAGTTGAAAATTGCTAAAATGATTTTGCTTTGGTCGCCTGAGCACTCGGTGTCACTCTCAACCCACAAAAGAAAGATTTTTACATATTGCCCGGTCATTATCGTAGGATCTTGCCCGCTCTTCTGCCAATCAGAGCCCGCGGATGATCGTTGCCATATAAAAAAGGCAAGTATGGAGCACATTCATCTCACAAATATAATACACACATAGCGTTATCTCCTGATATGCTGAAATGTATAGAAACATGTCGTGTGCTAATGTTTTTACAAGATTGAAGAGAACAAAAAAAATACCCTATTTTGCTGTGAGAAACTATAATTCTTTTTCAATTCTTCAATTTTCCTTAATCGATGATACCTCCATAAACACCCAAAAGAGGTTTCGTTCCAGATTAAACAAAAACAAAAATATGGCTAAAATATGGCTAAATGTGTGCTGGCTCCGCTTTTAGGCAGAGTCTAAATCTATATATTAGTTATAATCATTGGTTATTGGTTTTCATTGTTTTACTTCCTATGGAAAGCAGTTAAAAGTAAGTTGCAACTAAGGGAATACTAATCAGTGGATAACCACTAATTACTAACTACATTCCCCCACTAATACCCTATTGTTCAATGCCCTCGCTGCTTGACACCTTAAATACTATGAGATTTAGGGGGGTTCAAATGGAGGGCGCTGATTGGTCGAGTGACAATGATCATTTTCTAATTGTCGTTTAAATTGAATACAATGATATTTAACTAAAATAAAATACAATTCTAGAAAAATGGTTTAAGGAATTGGGTGAAAAGATGGTTGGATCGTCTTGTCGGACATGTAGGCACTGGTTAAACTTCCCAACTTATCTATTCTCGGGGACCCAGGGGGACAGGGAGACCGGAGGATGCACCTTATCTTGTTGTTTATCGGGTTAGAGATTGAAATAAACAGTTGGCCACATTTGCGACCACATACTCACTTTGAGTTGCGCACCTGAAGTTTGATCGACCAGGGGTTACTTGCAAAGAATCTGAACTGGATTTTTCCGTCCTGTCCGGCAAGTTTTGGACACTCTATCGATTTGAATGAAGTTTTCCATGTGCCGTACCCGGGAACATACAAATTGAAGCCTCCTGACAAAAAGCGAGAAGTGCATAGGTGCACTTAGAAAGGGAGAAGTGCATAGATGCATCTAGGCCTAGTTTAGACGCCGTTCTTTTCATGTGCCGTTCCAAATACAAATAAACTAATTACTATTCTACGATCATTCTCATATATTTGCATTTGGAACGGTACATAAATAGAACGATGTCCGTCCAAGGCCTTTACTGTCCTAAAACACTTCCACCCAGCGTAAGACTGTTAATCTATGTTATTGCTTAACAAACAAACTTTTTTTAGATCTTGCTGATTTTGCTGCAAACAAGCAACCAAAATTTGATATTACATACACTTCTAGAACATCATCTCATGGTGTCTCTGATTATTCGTAAACAGAATAATTATCTGCTCAATTGCATAAAAAGGCTACACTTGTTTTTGCTTCAGGCCAGCCCCGCTTACATACCTTGTTGGCACCCTCCGCACAAGTCCACAATCGTCGCTTTGAGTGATCCATTCATTGGAGGCTCCGAGCCATGCGCAGTACTTACGGCTTGACCGCTGACCATGATTTCCACGCACATGCCGCATCCCAAGGACTTCAGGTACTCTTCCTTCCCGGCTGCCACCACGACCCAACCAGGCTCGCTATTCAGTGGTGCTAGTGGATCAATTGCGCATGCTCCAGTACCAGGCTGGTACTCGCTGCGATAGCTGGACTGCGAAGAACATAGTGAATCGAATCCATGGATTTGCATTTAACTACCTTTCAAAGATAATAGAAGGCTAATCACTTTGACTCACTGATAACACATAAAATGCAGGGTTACTTCTCGCATTGGATAGTATTACATGCCATCAGGAATGATATCCAATTAATACACGGATAGATTTCATGCGAGAAGTAACACTGTTATATGCAGATTAGTTAATGATAATTGTTCAGCTGGCAAAAAAAAAAGAAAATGAAAAAACGACTCTTATAACTGAGGCCCCGATGTCATGTTTTGCAGTAGTGACCACTGCCAAAAATTTCATAGGAGCCTCAGTACTACGATCCTGTATTTTGTACAATCATCAAAAGATGGTAATCTGTACGCACCACGCCATTGGAGAGCTGTGCGTATCTGCTCCAAACCGCTTTGACGTGCTCTAAGTCGGTGTCGCCCTTCAAGTGTCAATTAATGCCAGCGTCAATCAATAAAAGTGTCAATCAATACAAGTGTTAATCAATATAAGTATCAATCAATACAATAGGATTCTTACGGCATTCTTACAGAGGGTACACCTAGCCTTCTCTGCGAAGTTTTTTCAATCATTGGGAATCCTGTGGCGCGCAAAGAGACGAGTAGCACTGAATAGGCCTATAAGAGAAGGCTAGGAAATACCGTGAATAAGCCTATACGAGAATGCTAGGGTTTACCGCAAATTATAATAATAATATAACAGCAGGCCATCTATTGTTTTCGAGGGAATTTCGCAAGTAATCGTCCCTCAGAAAACAAAAGAATCCGAGGTGATCATGCTATTACATGAATAAGACTAAAAGAATAGGTGATATTATACCGTGAATAAGCCTATATGAGTAGGTGTGGGTATACCGTGAATAAGCCTATATGAGTAGGTGTGGGTATACCGTGAATAAGCCTATATGAGTAGGTGTGGGTATACCGTGAATAAGCCTATATGAGTAGGTGTGGGTATACCGTGAATAAGCCTATATGAGTAGGTGTGGGTATACCGTGAATAAGCCTATATGAGTAGGTGTGGGTATACCGTGAATAAGCCTATATGAGTAGGTGTGGGTATACCGTGAATAAGCCTATATGAGTAGGTGTGGGTATACCGTGAATAAGCCTATATGAGTAGGTGTGGGTATACCGTGAATAAGCCTATATAAGTAGGTGTGGGTATACCGTGAATAAGCCTATAAGAGTAGATGAGGGTATACCGTGAATAAGCCTATATAAGTAGGTGTGGGTATACCGTGAATAAGCCTATATGAGTAGGTGTGGGTATACCGTGAATAAGCCTATATGAGTAGGTGTGGGTATACCGTGAATAAGCCTATATAAGTAGGTGTGGGTATACCGTGAATAAGCCTATAAGAGTAGATGAGGGTATATCGTGAATAAGCCTATAAGAGTAGATGAGGGTATACCATGAATAAGCCTATAAGAGTAGTTGAGGGTATACCGTGAATAAGCCTATAAGAGTAGGTGAGGGTATATCGTGAATAAGCCTATAAGAGTAGATGAGGGTATACCGTGAATAAGCCTATATGAGTAGATGAGGGTATACCGTGAATAAGCCTATAAGAGTAGATGAGGGTATACCATGAATAAGCCTATAAGAGTAGTTGAGGGTATACCGTGAATAAGCCTATAAGAGTAGGTGAGGGTATATCGTGAATAAGCCTATAAGAGTAGATGAGGGTATACCGTGAATAAGCCTATATGAGTAGATGAGGGTATACCGTGAATAAGCCTATAAGAGTAGATGAGGGTATACCATGAATAAGCCTATAAGAGTAGTTGAGGGTATACCGTGAATAAGCCTATAAGAGTAGGTGAGGGTATACCGTGAATAAGCCTATAAGAGTAGGTGAGGGTATACCGTGAATAAGCCTAAAAGAGTAGGTGATGGTATACCGTGAATAAGCCTATAAGATTAGGTGAGGGTATACCGTGAATAAACCTATAGGAGTAGGTGAGGGTATACCTTGAATAAGCCTATAAGAGTGGGTGAGGGTATACCATGAATAAGCCTACAAGAGTAGGTAAGGGTATACCGTGAATAAGCCTTAAAGAGTAGGTGAGTGTATGCCGTGAATAAGCCTCATTCAGAGAGTTTTTTAATTGTTGTTTTTTTATGGTATTTTATATTTTTTTATATACTAAAAGTAGTTTAGTTGTTTTCTTTAATATTTCTAGAATTAGAGCTCATAGTACCTTTATTAAGAGAATACCAGTCAACAGTAATAGTATTTCCACGACTCGCCGGCAGTTATCACATTGCATATCGATCGATACTCTGAAAAGTACATTAAACAAGATACGCCATTATTCCCTTATTGTATAGGAATTGCAGTGCTTGTGTAAAAAAAAATCAAATTGAATTTTTGTACCTGTTAAACTTTTAAATCTGTTCTAGGCGCCGTCTTTTTTGTTAATTGCATTCCATCAATACAATGTGTCGATACAACGTTTCGTCAATACAAAGTGTGAATAAACGTTTTTGGCAGTCTATTTTAAAGTAGAATGTTTGGTCAATATCCAAGATAAATAGGTCCTTGATGCAAGTAGGACTTTTAAGGTGTGTGAATAAATAAAAGGGGTTTGTCTTGTGTAGCAGGGTCATGGGACACAATAGTGGACCCTGATGCGTCACCTGTTATGAATGGTTCAGTAGATATGGTCTATCGTATGGATAAGCTATGGAATACCATAATTAAACACTCGGGTTCAGTAGATATGGTCTATCGTATGGATAAGCTAGGTAATATCATAATTAAACACTCGGGTTCAGTAGATATGGTCTATCGTATGGATAAGCTATGGAATACCATAATTAAACACTCGGGTTCAGTAGATATGGTCTATCGTATGGATAAGCTAGGTAATATCATAATTAAACACTCGGGTTCAGTAGATATGGTCTATCGTATGGATAAGCTATGGAATACCATAAT
Organism: Nematostella vectensis; assembly: GCF_932526225.1. Classification (NCBI taxonomy): domain Eukaryota; kingdom Metazoa; phylum Cnidaria; class Anthozoa; order Actiniaria; family Edwardsiidae; genus Nematostella; species Nematostella vectensis. The sequence goes on along the minus strand of NC_064040.1, from coordinate 17,613,106 downwards.
TAAACACTCGGGTTCAGTAGATATGGTCTATCGTATGGATAAGCTATGGAATACCATAATTAAACACTCGGGTTCAGTAGATATGGTCTATCGTATGGATAAGCTAGGTAATATCATATTTAAACACTCGGGTTCCGTCTTTCAGATTTTCATAGAGGAGGATCTGTAGTGCCGCGTTATGTCGTGCTAGGTACTTGCTTTGGGCGAGAGCTGGGCAGCACGCGAGAACGTGGCCAAAGCTCTCTGCAGTTTTAACGCACAATCTACACATGATGTCATCAGTTGGCGAGGTGTAGGTCTTCCTGGCTGAGTAGAGCCTGGTTGGAACGTATATTATAGTGTATCAAATCAAGTGTTCCCTTAGATGAAAATTATACCAAAGTACGGGCTGTATCAAATATAAGTGTCCGCTTAGATGAAAATTATACCAAAGTACGGGGTGTATCAAATTGAGTGTTCGCTCAGATGGAATTTATACCAAAGAATGGGGTGTATCAAATTAAGTGTCCGCTTACATGAAAATTATACCAAACAACGGGGTGAATCAAATATAAGTGTCCGCTTAGATGAAAATTATACCAAAGTACCGTGTGTATCAAATATGTGTCAAAAAAGTTTCCGCTTAGATAAAAATTATACCAAACAACGAGGTGTATCAAATATAAGTGTCCGCTTAGATGAAAATTATACCAAAGTACAGGGTGTATCAAATATAAGTGTCCGCTTAGATGAAAATTATACCAAACAACGGGGTGTATCAAATATAAGTGTCCGCTTAGATGAAAATTATACCAAACAACGGAGTGTATCAAATATAAGTGTCCGTTTCGATGAAAATTATACCAAACAACGGGGTGTATCAAATATAAGGGTCTGCTTAGATGAAAATTATACCAAACAACGTGGTGTATCAAATATAAGGGTCCGCTTAGATGAAAATTATACCAAAGTACGGGGTGTATCAAATATAAGTGTCCGCTTAGATGAAAATTATACCAAACAACGAGGTGTATCAAATATAAGTGTCCGCTTAGATGAACATTTTACCAAACAACGGCGTGTATCAAATATAAGGGTCCGCTTAGATGAACATTATACCAAAGTACGGGGTGTATCAAATATAAGTGTCCGCTTAGATGAAAATTATACCAAAGTACAGGGTGTATCAAATATAAGTGTCCGCTTAGGTGAAAGTTATACCAAAGTACGGGGTGTATAAAATATGTGCCTGCTTAGATGAATGTGCACTTCGTCCTACTTAGCGGTATCCATGCATGCAGACCGAACTGCACGGTGCCTTGTTTTTTTGTCACCAAAATAGAATGAGCACAGCGAGATAATAGGTATCCTGGATTGATGCATTATCAACGGACAATTAATAAGGCTTTGCCGACAATAGGCGGGTGGATGCGCATTTAATTGCAATGCTAATTACGAGTTTTAGTTGCAAACGGTTTCGAGCAAAGCCAAACATTTTTGTCTTATCACGCTGGAAACAGCTTAGAGGTAATTCTACAAGGTAGAAACGTATTCAAAGAAAGTAGAAAAGAGTGATTTGCACTGGGGACTTGAGATCGGGATGTACCAGAGTTTTAAAAAGCGTCTTTGCCCCAACCATCATCATTGAAAGCTTACATTCCGCAAGAAACCGAGATGCGAAATAACTATTCCTTCTTCTTGCTTCTGATAGTTTTCTGCAAGGTAAGTCTTCATTGGAACTTCATCCCAGTTTTGAATTTGTGATCAAGTTATATAAAAATGGATCGAGTTATATGAAAATGCATAAAAATGATTAACGTTCAACTATCGAGAGTTATATTAGTTGATGATTTTTATCGACAACTCTATTCCTCTTCCATTGACCCAGCAGGGCATGTGCGTATGGTGTGAAGTCAAGGCCAACACAATATCCCTTATTAACTTCTTAATGTTTTTTGCTAATGTATTAGTTTTAAGCTTCAACATGTCTTTTGTTAAACGTTTATCAGCAAATCGAGTATTTTTTTAAACAACAGACATACAGAGGAAGTTTAAAGTGTTTCTTATCCATACGGATACAGCTTTTCTGTTACCAAAGATTAAAAAACTAACAAATAAATCAAAGTTTAAACTCTGCTTTATGGCAGTAGAGGGTATTTTTTTAAACAACAGACATACAGAGGAAGTTTAAAGTGTTTCTTATCCATACGGATACAGCTTTTCTGTTACCAAAGATTAAAAAACTAACAAATAAATCAAAGTTTAAACTCTGCTTTATGGCAGTAGAGGGTCATGACAATTTTTTTACACATCGTATTGTGTATTGAACAGCTCAGTTTGCTTGTTGTCAATGGAAATTGAATTGAATTGTAATAATGGTAACGTGTTTTGTTTAAAATACTTCAGGAAGCTGATGTCTGTGCTGCATTAAACCACCGCAAAGGTGAGTCGCCCGGTGATCGATATCAGTTAGCAGTTGAGTGATATCAGATAGCATTTTTTTAGCCATCCGAAACAAATCAAATAATCTAAACTCAGGGTATGGATGGGGTAAGCGACTAGCGACAAACGGCTTAAAAAGTAATTACTACCGACAAAACATGAAAAAAACTATTGACTAGAGACAAAAAAAATATTTGCCGACTACCAACATTTTATTTTAAGCGGTATTTTTATTCTTTACTTCAATGGTCAATCTATTTAGTTTCCTGTTGCATAAACTTTTCAGTCAATTATTAAATCATAATTTATTTATTATCAATAAGTAATTAATAACTAATCAATCGTAAATAATGTTTAATCTTGTTTATACGTGAAATCTAGTACAAAAGCGAATACTAGCTTAGATTCACCGACTACCGACAAAGACTAATAATTCTTACCGATTACTGACAAATTATGGAAATTTTAACTGACTACCGACACGCAGAGCCTGTAAGCTGATTGACTACGCGTTTTCCAAACAAGACGGGCATTTTGGATTCTGGAAGGTCGCGCAACAACGATTCCCCAGTTCCGGTTGTAAAGGTGATTTAATAACGGAAAAGACAGGAGTTTTCCATAACGAAACATAATTTGGTACCTTGCAGAACAGAACGTTTGAAATATAGCCTTTTCCCGGCCTTTTTACAATTATGATATATATATATTTTAGGTCTAGGTCCATATATGTTTATTCTTGTAAATACTGATTAAAACATATTAAATATCAAATTCTAGTCTTTTCTATGATTTGTCAATATATTGTATTTCACTTTTGTGTGAATAGAATCAAAAAGGCCAAACTGTCGTGATCCCGTACCAGAACAATGAATACAATACACCAAAAACTGGAATTCTTTTTATCCATAGCGCGCGCTATTCTAGAAAATGCACGTTTTTGTCAGTTGTAATGTTTTTGCGTCTCGCGCCACTATTTTGATGTAAATAAACTTGTAACGATTCACCTTCTTCAGTCTGCCTTATTGAAGAGGAAAATTTGGTTTTGAGTCGAATTTTACTTTTGTGTGAATACATCATTATTGTTGATAGTATTAACTGAGCGTACAGGTAAAAACTCATCCTTCTGCGACTCACGACTCACGTGTACTAAGAACTAAATGAATTCCTCAATTTTTCAGCCCCCTCTATTCTTTATTTGTTTTTGAGGAGCATGGACAGGAACTACATAATAATGATAACAACAACAACAACAACAACAACAACAACAACAACAACGACGACGACGACGACGACGACGATGATGATGATGATGATAATAATTCCACCACCTAAAAACAATTACAGCAAAAGGAAAGAAGAAAAATTCAAACATGACGAGAAGAAAAAATTCAAATAGCAATTGTATTGCCTTCACATGGTGTCAGGTTTTAATCTAATTTAATGGCCAGGAACAATAACAGGGATAATAGTGGGGAAGTATAGTGATGCCTCTGCAATCACCCTTGGGACTGTGCCAAGTTGCTTTTTGATAGGGTGGCCACTGAACTGTGGTTCACAAGAAAAGCAATAAAGATACTATAGACTGCCTCTGAATTTATTATTGTCTCCTTTAATATGCATCATAGACTTATTTTAAGACAATCATTTAATTTTATGACTACTAAAAACAACAAAAACTCCAGTCATTTGTTAGAAATGTGGCTGCCTTACAGGGTTGGTTTAATAATAACTAAGATCAAGTTCAAACGTCGTATTATCCATAAGCCGTATTCAATGCAAGTTGCATGCAAATAAAGATGAAATAATCGACTCGATTCATTTGCATGCAAAACTGCTTAGACTTGTTTTCAAAATCACATGCAACAAAACGTAATTGTTAAAGTGTAATAGTCAAACCAGAACAAAAGAGAACAAGGACATAACAGTGTATTAGTACTAAATAAACTAAATAGTATTTCACGGGTTCTCGAAAACCACTTAATCCAATGCTTTTATCGAGGGGGGGACTGGGGCCTTTCATAGAAACGAGTGGGAGGCGCGGATCGCCCCTCCGGGCCTCCCTGCCCCGTCTTAGGCTTGGGAGGGAATCCCCCCCCCCCCACGCGCTTTTTCTTCACATTCGTTTGATCGAAGAAATGCACTGCCTTGCGCATTTCTGTAATTTCAATCGTAGCCTGTGCAGCGGTGCTTGAATTGCTCCCAATCCCCCAGTTTGGTCGTTCAATTATGCTTGTTTTCATGACTTCGAACTTCTCTCGGGATTTCTCTGCTAAAGCAGCAATGATAGGGCGATGCCATTGATACGGCGATAAGTACCATCATGTATTTCTTTTATCGAACGCTCGACCATCGGCCACAGGTCTACGATTTTATGGCAGTCCTTTTTTGCCACAGAAGCCTCCTGTTTCCGAAATACAGTTTCAGAGAGGCGATCGAACTCTTTAAAAACACCGTATACAAAGGCATCCTCCTCTTTCCCCTCGGTTGTTACTGAAAGTTTCCAGCCAAGCATTTCAGATCTAATTTCGTGTTTGAGTCGAGCCGCCATCTTGGATAATTGAACTTGGTACTTCATGACATACGTGTTTAAGAAATTTCTGACTCGCAGTCTAATGAATAAAGCTGTTATGAAGTATCATGGCTATATTTTTCCAATAATGCAGTTCGAACCCCCAAGGACTTGCAATTAGACCTTCATCTTCGTCCCACCTACTGCAAGGTGCACCTCCAAAGGCTCCGTAAGGGCAGCCCCCTCCCCGTGCCGTGCAGGATCTGCGGCATAGGGACTCGGTCGGAGACGCGGTTGTGCCGCCCCTGCGGAGCGAATCGTGAAGGGCAGAGGATGCGTGGCGTCGAGAGGCGCGCCCGGGGATGGTTCGCACTCGTCCTGTCTGACATCGCAGCCCGCGGTACGGGCAATTAGAGACTGGGTGGCACAAGGCATACCCAAACGATAACCGAGCTAGCCGACCAAGCAGAGTTGCTTTCCGGGACTGGTGTGTGTGCCGAAGGCGTGCCGAAGGCATCTTCGCGTCCCTGCGGCTCGCTAGCGACCGGGGACCCAACGTGTTGCACGACACGAAGTGTCTCTTTCTTCGCTCTGTTAAGTCGGTTCCACTCTGCCAAGCGCCTTCCAGCTTTGACTCGCCCAGGGTGTTTAGGTCGGGTCGCGGGTGGTTCGGGGCTCGTGATTCTCTCCGCCAACGCCGAAGGCGTACGTGCAGGTTCATGAGCAGCTTTTCCGCAGCTTGTTTGTCAGGTTCCGCTAACCCGTAGGGTCGCTGGGCACTAGTACTTCCTTGAGGTTCTTCCATTTGTGATGCAACTACTTGGTTGCTGAAGAAGTGGCAAGCTTTCAAATGAACGTCTGCTCTGGGATGGCAGACTCGCCACTGTGCGTTTGTGGGCAAACCACTGGTGAGTCCGCGAATGCTAACTCGTGTTTACACCGCGTGTCAGCGCTTGCCGTTCCGGCGGTGTTCACATGACGTGCTACGTGTAACGCCCCGACGGCTAAAGCCATCAAACGACCGCAGCGTAGAGACAGGCTTCCGCACAATGTGCGGAGCTCGTTGTTGATGATGTAGTCGGACACTAGGTCATTGTGAAGATCGACCACACTGTCTATCGGCAGCGCCATGCCTACTAGCTTGGTCGTAAGCTTCAGAAAGCTGTCTGCCAGGGCGTCTGTAGTCCGGCTGGCTAGAGCGGTCTCGTATCGCTTCTCGTACTTCCTCACCTCCTCGGCGCTCATGCGTTTGACGTCGTCGTGAGTCAGGGCCTTGCCTACCATTTCTCTCGACTTCCCCGAGGCTACAAGAATCGCGAGTTTCTCCCTCGCGTCTGCTATCTCAGTTTGCTCAGCTCTGGTTGCCGTTCCGGCAGGCTGCGTCGAGCAGCCCAACGACTCGGCGGCCGGGAGGCCGGCGGCGCCCCCCTAAAGAAGACTCTCAAAGTATTCGTCGCTCATCATGCACCCCCCTGCCGTGGCTAAGGTGCAACACGTGGATCAATGTGTTATGCCCTACGGCATACGTGGGCGGTGGTTTACTGCGCTTACCGTTCAACCAGGGCAATGGTATAAGGGTGACGCAAGCAAAACTCTAACTTCGAGAACTTTTTCGTCTTGAGGGCCTTCATGTACTCTTTCATCTTCTCTTCTGAGAGCTCCGCGCCGTAGTCATGCAGGATAGCTTTCATGTCTGCCTTGCTCGGGGTATAGAAGACCACCAAGGCCGCGATGTTCTCACGGAACGGCTTCGTGATGCTGGTGAGCTGCTGCGTGATCACCCACACGCTAACACCCACGTGGCGCGCGCTGAACGCCAAGTTGACGAGCTGGTCAGAGCGCCTCTTTACGTCTTTCGAGGCCGCACAGTCGTCGAGTATGATTAGCGTATTAGTGCCTTCGAAGAGAGCGGAGACAAACCTCAGCAGTATGTCGATCTGACCCGCCTCAGGTGCGATGACAAACAGACGATTGTCGCCCTCGCCGAAGCCGTCGTATGTTTTGTTGTAGAAAAAGGTAGGGCACATGAGTACGATGTACTCGAACTTGCCCCGGCAAGGGCCGCGCAGCCGGTCCACTACGAATTGGGTCTTCCCGCATGACGTTGGGCCCACGATAAGAGCGTTAAATGGGATGTTTTTCGGGTCCATACCGCGCTGCCGCAGCGCTTCGCGCACTTCGTGTCTTTGCTCAGTAGTGTATGGACTCTAGCTGTCCGTTCATAAGGTTCATTTGGGCGTCGGCCACCACAAACACGTGACAGTTTATGGTACCCGTGCCGCTTGCCGTGCGCTTTATCTCGAGGTGCACACCGTCGCGGGTATTGACCAATCGAAGACCACCCCCATGGATAGCACTGTCGTCCGTCGTTCGAAGGTCGATCCACAGAGCAAACTTGTTATTGCCATAGAACGACTCGGGGCCGATTGCCGGGGCGGCAGGCGCTCCGCTGTGCCCTGGGAGGGGCGGACAAACCGCCGTTTCGCCTCCCTCCAGAAATCCGTGGGGCGCAGCCCCTGGCTGCGCCTTGTTTGGCATGCCGTCGATTGTAACGCGAACGCTCTTGATGTCGGGGTACACGAACTTCTCAGAGTCGCGAGCCCCTGCCGTGTATTGCTCCACAAAGAGGAGCAACAGACCACTCATAGACCTTCGCGGCAGGTTGACACTCTCGTTGATTATGCTGTCCGTCTCTTTGCTAATCACGAAGGTCTTGTGAAGGTTCACTTGCTCGTAGAAGAACGTTGTGCCGTTTTGGTAGGCGGCGGCTGCAGACCGGGCGAGGTTGTCGTCCCTCAGGCTTTCGTATTCCAGCTCTAGATTTTTGATGCCATAGGATAATTTGGTAGCATCGCTTTCGACTACTACCTGGTCAACCGTTGCGAGCGTGATCTCGAAGAGCAGCGCCTCGGAGAGCGCCCTTGGGTACAGTACGCCGTGGTCCGTCAGCAGAGAATGGTCTAGCGGGACGGTGTACTTTACCCCGTGGGCGGCGTTTAGAGCGTTCTCCTTGGCGTTACTAGTCGCTTTATCGCCAGCCTTTCAGCGAAGCTTGCGCATGTTTTCTGACTGTATGCCCTGCTCCAGGCGGTCCTCTCTCTCGATCTTGGACAGGTAAAGCTCCTCATACGTCTTGAAGACGTCGTAGCGGTTGGTGTCTTGGAGCGTTTCTCCTGCAAACGTGATTTTCAGGCGGCTCACCAGATTTCGGCCGACGTTGTTCACGACGGTATTATTTTCTTGGCCCGAGATGGAAAGATTGAAACCGACCCTTAAGGAGCCAGGCACGGGCGTGACGCCTTCCGATAGCTTTGGGACCGCCACATATAGCGTCTCGCCTGGGGAGGCCGTCGACGGGTTGAGAGTGACCCGGTGAACAGTTCTCTCGGCTTTCAACCCCAGAGGAGTTCTGGGTGTTCGTTGGGGGTCAAGATTATCGCTGACTGACATCCCTATTACGTATATTATATATCGTATACGTATGTGTACATAAAGTACGAAGCCGCGTGGCTATGGTGCGGACTGTTAGACATGTCTAATATAGCATAGCACGAGTTATGCGCACGCATCATGGGTGATGTTGACGTTGACATTGACCATACATTGCCGGGTGCGTCCGCCGATCGCGGAGCGGGGAACGACAAGACGACGCCCCTTATTCCGTTTGACCCCGACGATGGGGAGTCGATCCCAATGACGAGCACGTCATCGCGTATGCATGCTGCGCATAGCATGGCTACGCGAAGCGCAACGCAAACGACCGCCGAAACCTCGTTCACCACAGAGGGTGCAGCGACAAGACTCGGTCTCCTGTCCCTCAGGGAGGAATACCCAGACCTTGACGAGAATCTGATACGGTTCCAGTCAGACCGGAGGGGAAAGACGCTAATACAGCTTCGCAACCTCGACAAAGGAGGTTGGACTAAACCAAGACAGCTGTTCAATGAGGACGGGGGCGTTCGACAGGACGTTGCAAAGCTGAAAGGCTTCAAGCTGGCGATGGGGTCCGTGGCAGAGATAGACGCGGTCATCCAGGAGAACACAGAACGAGTCCAAGAGCAGCAAGGGGTGGTAGCCACAGACAGGGAGACCAGCGACGACCCTAACACGTCAGAGAGTCGCCGCCAAGAGGCCCGTGAGCGCAACGAGGAGAGGCTGTCCGAGATTGACGAACTAGAACGCGAAAACCGAGAGCTCGAGAACCAAAAGCCGCTAAGAGAGCGCATCAAAGCCATCTTCAAAAAGTACGGCTTTACCGTCACTGCTATCGGGTTGGCCGTAGCGACGACGATCGCGGCCGTTGTGACGTCGCTCGGCAAGTCGCTCTCCTCCGTGGCCAGAGGGGTCGGTAACGGGCTTAAGGCTATCGGGAAAAAAACTAGGCGAGCTTCTCCCTGGTCTAGTAGGCAGCATCGCGAACTTCGTGTTTAAGGCTGCAGGAGAAGCGGTGAAATTCCTTGGCGAAAATGCGTGGCTGCTCATTCTAGCCGTAGCTGCGTTCTTGGTTCGTCGAATGCAAAGCAATCATCGGAACAAATAATACGCCGCGGCCACCGCGAGTGCCGACAACCCCGCAAGACTCAGTCTCACCTTGGCCTCCTGTATGGCTAACTGGTACCTTTGCACGCTTTGAGCGATGTCGTTTTCTATGATCGCGTCTTCAAGCAGCTTCGTGAACTCCGCCTGCGCCTCCATGGCCGGCCCACCGCCCCCCGCGATAGAGGAACGGACGTTTACCTGCGCACCAAGCACTGTGTAGACGAACGCCTCGACCGAGCGGTCGAGTCTTCCTAGCCCTGCTTTTGTCACCTTTGGGAGGCGCAAACCAGCTATATTGCACGCCCCCGTGGTCTTCGTTGCGTATGTAACCCACCTGCTACCCACTATTGTACGTCCCACCTTCGTCGCTAAACAGATTGAGGTGGCTCGGGTACTCGTCCGCCGCCGTGTCGTAGCCACGGATCACGTGCACGTTGCGATACCCCTCCCCCGGGTAGAACACAAACACATCGCCTAGCCCGTGGTTCCGCCCGCCTTTTCATCGGAAGTCCGGCTTACGCGGCAAACCGAACTCTATACATAGACGCTCGAAAGCGGCCTTCTTGTAGGGGTTACCTTTTTGCGTGAACGGGCTGTCGCCAGGCAGGGGGGCGCCGAGCTCGTAGAGTATCATCCGGGTGGTAAAGTAGACGTGAAACCTTAGAAATCCCCTGATGACAGAGGGGAGCGTGGCGAAAGCGGGGTCGATTAGGGACACCCCACATCCGGCGGTTGCGCACCAGACCGCAAAGTTGAGTTGCTGTGGCCAGTACCCATAGGAAGGCTCCGATAGCCACCGGCGAGACTCCTTGGCGGACCTGTGCGTGACTACTGTCTCTTTGAATATGTCTCGGACCCTAGTCGTGAATGATTTGTCCTCAGCCACGTGTATCTCTAGCTGCATGAGTAGTGGGGTGATGTCTGAGGCCGTGCTCTCCACGGGGGTCGCGGGCACGGCGTAGAGCAGCTTTTGCGCGAGGGTCAGATACCTAGAGAAAACGGGTTTTGCGCGTTTGGCTTGTCCGGCTATAGCTTGTTTGATATGTTCGGCTATAGAGGCTCCCGCCGCAATTGCCGCCTTCTTCGTCTATTCCACCTCCCTTCGGGGAATCGCCTCCTCGTTTAGCATCCGCCCGAGATTTTGACAGCGAAGCTGGATCCCCTCACCGGGAAGATCGCGCTCATGTCCAATGGCGTTGCTTTCCTGAATGCCGAGCTTTGCGCACTATTTGGCCTAGAGGCTAAAGACGATTAGTTGGGTGGGAGGGGTCTCGCACTGCCCTTAGGGTGGGGCCCCCACTTAAGGTGGCTTTGCAGAAAATAGAGGCCCTCTACATCTGCTGCGATATCGTAGACCGCAAGCAATGCCTCTCCTTAGGCGAACCTTCAAACGTTCTCGCTTGCCTAGAAACCCGCGAGAGGCCGCACGAGAAAGTCGTCTATGGACCCCACATCCCCGTTTGTGCCGCAGCATCTTCCTCTGAGTTTGTCTCGAGTATCCAAATATGGATCAGGGATGACCGCGGTAGACGGGTGGACTTTAAGGGCAAGCCTGTTCGCCTCGTATTAGAGCTAACCTAGGTCCGACATAACAAGCATGGCAAACAGCGACGTTAGCAGCGGTGCCATATACCCCTCGCTTCCCAGCGTCTGCCCCCCGAAGGGTACGCACATGACGCCTACCGCTCCGGCAAGCATCGGCGGCGACGTGCAAAGCTTCCGACTCCAGAAAATATGTGACACTCAGGCGGTTCTAGACAACGAGATAACGCATCATCGACAGGTGCGGAAGAAGTATAAGCGCGCCTTTGCCGTAACCCATGCTGTGTCTGTGGCATCCAGCATCGCTGCAGGGGCGCTTTCCAGCGCCGGGGTGGGGTCTCTTTGAGTGGGATAGGGGTTCTGATCGGCAGGGATCGCTGGGCTGGTCGGTGTCGTGGGCGCGGGCGCGGGGGTAGTCTCTAGGGGTCTTACGAGCAAGATGGCTAAACACGAAGACACGATGGTTTTAGCGGAGAGTAAGAAAAACTCGATCAGCGAGCTGGTCTCTAAGGCTCTGCAGGACGGGCATATCTCAGACGAAGAGTTTCGGCTAATACTTCAGGAACAAGAGAGATACTACGCGCTCAAGGCCGCTATCAGAGCTCGACACGGCCTCGCACCGCGTGAGAAAAAAGCAGGAAAGGGTCCTCCCTGGAGACACGCGAAAAGATGAAAAAGAGGCTGCGAGAAATTCGCGAGGAGTTCGGGAGCGAGGTGTTCGAGTAAAACTCAAGTTTAAACGCCACGCCAGCGGCTTTGAATTTACGGCCGAAAAACGGTTGTTCTGCGCTCCGTAGGTTGGCGGCCCAATCCACGTTCCTCGTTTTCACGGCCCTCAGGTCCTAACACAAGGCGCTGGCGTCCCCGACATAGATTAATGATTGCTAACCATCGCTAATTACCCATCTACGCGGAGTGTGTTTTGCGTAGATGTACTTCTGCTAAGTATCCATCTACGCGGAGTGGTCCCGACGTAGATTAATAACCAGTAATTGTTAATCTACGCGAAACGCGTTTCGGTGTCACTGAAAGTCCCCATCCTGGAATGGTGCTGGGGGGTCGGAGGGGGGATTCGCGCCTCCCAAGCCTGAGACGGGGCTGGGAGACCCGGAGGGGCGATTCGCGCCTCCCACTCGTTTCTATGAAACCCCCCAGTCCCCCCCCATCGAGAGCTATTGGCCAAAGACACAGCAGCATTTGCAGTGGTTCAGCATCTTGCTTTCATAGGTTTGATATTGCTGAAAAACATTTCTTTTCATGTACTGCCAAGTTTAGTGAATTTTATGTACCGCCAAGTTAACTTCGGTTTCAAGAGCATTTCTTATTCATTCTTTCCCAGAGATTATGGCGGAACCTCTCTGCCAGCCTTCAAGGCAGCAGCTAAAGAAGCTCAAAAAGAAAGAATTTACAAAGCTAACCTGAATTGTTCTTACCAAACAAAAATCAAAGCTGAAACATACAGCCGTTTACTCTTGTTGCCTTTTAGTCTGGCTCAGATACTATAGTATAGAATAAGATTGACACGAAAAATTGTCATTTGGACAGAAATAACAGAAATAAAATTGTCCGAACAATTCGCATTTTAGAGATTTATTTTTCAGTACACCATGGTTAAAAATAAAAACAGTAACTCTACAAAATATATAGTTCCGGTAAAGGAAAACTACAGTTTAAATTTAGACTAAACTGAACATCAATGAATACGTCAAGTACTTATCACAAATCAGAACAATAGTTTACTAATTATGTATGATCATAAGCGTGTACGATACCGTATTTCATTCGTTTCAAGCCGACGAGAGATCAACATATATCAATAATTATACTTTTGCCGCTTTGTTGTCTTTGATCTCTTCGTCTCAAGACATGGGTCCTTTCTTTTAATTTTAGGCTTTTGTAAGGACTTTCTTTCGAAGAATTTCTTTCATCCCTTATATTGTGAATCGGTAGTGTAATCGATCTTCCGCCGTGTGATAACCAGTTTGTTGTAGGCGAAACCCGACAACAGACTCTGGGAAAATTGTAGATTCTTTATTTAAGCAGTCTATAACTGTAATAGAGTTTTTCAAACAATTTTTCCACTCCTAAGATGTTTGGAAGTTTTGTATTATTATTATTATTATTATTATTATTATTATTATTATTATTATTATTATTATTATTATTATTACTATTATTACTATTATTACTATTATTACTATTAGTACTATTAGTACTATTAGTACTATTAGTACTATTATTACTATTATTACTGTTATTACTATTATTACTGTTATTACTAGTATTATTACTACTATTATTATTATTATTATTATTATTATTATTATTATTATTATTATTATTAATATTATTATTATTATTATTATTATTATTATTATTATTATTATTATTATTATTATTATTATTATTATTATTATTATTATTATTATTATTACTACTATTACTATTATTACTATTAGTACTATTAGTACTATTAGTACTATTAGTACTATTATTACAATTATTACTATTATTACTGTTATTACTATTATTACTGTTATTACTAGTATTATTACTACTATTATTATTATTATTATTATTATTATTATTATTATTAATATTATTATTATTATTATTATTATTATTATTATTATTATTATTATTATTATTATTAGTATTTTTAGTATTATTATTATTACTATTATTACTATTATTACTATTATTACTATTATTACTATTATTACTATTATTACTATTATTACTATTATTACTATCATTACTATCATTACTATTATTACTATTATTACTATTATTACTATTATTACTATTATTACTATTATTATTATTATTATTATTATTATTATTATTATTATTATTATTATTATTATTATTAATATTATTATTATTATTATTATTATTATTATTATTATTATTATTATTATTATTATTATTATTATTAGTATTAGTATTTTTAGTATTATTATTATTATTTTTAGTATTATTATTATTATTATTATTGTTGCTGTTGTTGTTGTTGTTGTTGTTGTTACTGTTGTTGTTGTCGTTGTTGCTGTTGTTCAACGTGTTGTTTTCTACAGGTGATGTCCGTCTTGTTGGAGGGCTCAACCAGTACGAAGGGCGTGTCGAGATCTACTATAACAATGAGTGGGGTACTATCTGTGACCACGACTGGAATATTGCAGAAGCAATGGTAAGACGCGACCACATCAGCTATGCTGTAATTTCTATCGTGTTTAGATAAATGCATTCATCGTCATCATTTTTTTAACTAACTAATTACACACCCCTATAATTCACTTTGTGTCGTCTTGGCAATATATCATGTAAGATGTGGTAGTCTAGCACCAATAATGCCATCATTTACTCCTTTTAAGATGCATGTTATGGCCATGGATGTTGACAATCAAAATAGATGAACGCAGACTAAAAGCACCATGTTACGTGTCTATTAGCCTCTGTTCGGGTGCACGCTTTTTTTAGATAGGTCCATGTTACGTGTCTATTCGCCTCTGTTCGGGTGCACGCTTTTCTTAGATAGCACCATGTCACGTGTCTATTCGCCTCTGTTCGGGTGCACGCTTTTCTTAGAAAGCACAATGTCACGTGTCTATTCGCCTCTGTTCGGGTGCGCCATGTCACGTGTCTATTCGCCTCTGTTCGGGTGCACTCTTTTCTTAGATAGCACCATGTCACGTGTCTGATAGCCTCTGTTCGGGTGCACGCTTTTCTTAGATAGCACCATGTTACGTGTCTATTCGTCTCTGTTCGGGTGCACGCTTTTCTTAGATAGCACCATGTCACGTGTCTATTAGCCTCTGTTCGGGTGCACGCTTTTCTTAGATAGCTTTTCTTAGATAGCACCATGTCACGTGTCTATTCGCCTCTGTTCGGGTGCACGCTTTTCTTAGATAGCACCATGTCACGTGTCTATTCGCCTCTGTTCGGGTGCACGCTTTTCTTATATAGCACCATGTCACGTGTCTATTCGCCTCTGTCGGGTGAACCATGTCACGTGTCTATTCGCCTCTGTTCGGGTGCACGCTTTTCTTATATAGCTCCATGTCACGTGTCTATTAGCCTCTGTTCGGGTGCACGCTTTTCTTAGATTGCTTTTCTTAGATAGCACCATGTCACGTGTCTATTCGCCTCTGTTCGGGTGCACGCTTTTCTTAGATAGCACCATGTCACGTGTCTATTCGCCTCTGTTCGGGTGCACGCTTTTCTTATATAGCACCATGTCACGTGTCTATTCGCCTCTGTCGGGTGAACCATGTCACGTGTCTATTCGCCTCTGTTCGGGTGCACGTTTTTCTTATATAGCTCCATGTCACGTGTCTATTCGCCTCTGTTCGGGTGCACGCTTTTCTTAGATAGCTTTTCTTAGATAGCACCATGTCACGTGTCTATTCGCCTCTGTTCGGGTGCACGCTTTTCTTAGATAGCACCATGTCACGTGTCTATTCGCCTCTGTCCGGGTGCACGCTTTTCTTATATAGCTCCATGTCACGTGTCTTTTCGCCTATGTCGGGTGCACCATGTCACGTGTCTATTTGCCTCGTTCCGGTAGGCTCGATTCCAGCTCATTTATGTGAGCCCGCAGTACAAGCCCCCTTCAACGGCTGGATAAAGGTCTCTGGCCGTGTTTCCCGATTGAAATTTCAGCCAATCAGAAAAGCATTCGTATGACTCTCATGTGGAAGACCGCTAACCATTAGCAAGGCTCAAGTTAATAGCTTTCTTGAATCCGAGAGCTTTTGGTTTTCCATAGATCATAGATACAATGTAGCTTCTTTATACATTTTGACGGGTCAGCGGGTGATCGCTAACATCCGTTGGTACTTTTCTCTTACTTTGCAAAGCTGTTTAAGCGAGATCGGTCGGGCTATGAAAAGTTGATTATGCACAAAGGTGTATAAGCCAGTTTACAGTTTAGGGTTTGACCGGGAGGACTGGTGACTTTTTAGCTAAAATTCACCAGAAGTGTTGATTTGTAATACAAATCTTCGTAATTCATCACTTGTAAAAACTAAAACCATTTATCGGTTCGAAGCCTATTAGTTTCGCTTGAACTGATAAATAAGGCATCTGACTAAGTATTTTTAATAAGAAATCTGGAATGTTTAAAAATGATCAATTACCAACATCACATCCTTATGCGCGTGTGACCATTGATCCAGCCGTCAGTGGAGCCGATGGGCCTAACGACGGCTGGAAAAAGACCCTACATGACTTCTTATTTCAACGACTGGTTTACACGCCTAAAGGGAAAGGACTTTGCATAAATGCAAAACAAATTGATACAAACATGGCACGCATTTAGATTTCCAATATTTGATACCGCATTGACAAAGAGATTTTGCTATTGTTTTGAACTTGTGAATGATATCTTATTTTGCAAGGTTGTTTGTCGCCAGTTGGGGTTCGTGACAGCACTATATAACCCACATAACGCGGCATTCGGGCAAGGCATCGGTACCATATGGCTAGACTCAGTGACATGTAACGGATCCGAAGACTCTTTGTTATCCTGTAGCGGTATTGGGACGTTTGGTAGAACCTCCTGTACTCATGCAAGGGACGCAAGTGTCGTCTGCCAACAGCCAACGGGTTTGTTTGAAAGCTGGATTTACTAGCTAAGCGACTTTATTGGCTTTACTAGCTAAATGGATCAGGAAGCGGAGCTTACGTGCGTGTGAATATAAGCGCGGAGCTGACGCAAGCGGAGAAGGATTAATAAGAAACAATCTGTTCTTTTCTTCTCCGCTTGTTAGCTTCTTACGTATCCGCTTCCTTCTCCGTCTCCACTCACTCCTCAAGTGAAAGTAGCTTTTAAATCTAACATCTGACGTGTTGACACCTGATAAGAGTATACATGTAAGAGTATCATCATCACCATCATTATTATTATTGCTTTCATTTAAAGACGTTTTGATTTTTTTTTCTAACTGGCGTGGTAAATAACCACGACTATCAACTCGAACCTAATGTCTCTAACACTACTATCCGTTGTTTTAGTCCCGGCCAAAATCACTCACCTGGGATGTTACGCTGATACAGCCCAGCGAGCGCTGCGGTACATGCTCGCTACGTTTGAAATCCCGTCAGATTCCATGGTAGAGGACTGTGCTCAAAAGGTCGCAGCTGCTGGCTATAGATACTTTGGTTTTCAGTACAACTCCCAGTGCTTCAGTGATGAAGAAGGCGGGAGCAGATACTTTAAATACGGCAAAGCCTATGGATGCTCGCAGAATGGAACCGGTGGAAAATGGGCGCAGAACATATACAAGCTTAACAGTAAGTGTCGCCTTTTATTCGCTTATTCTTCATTGAAATCATTTTAACTACAAATAAATAAAGTTAAGGATATAAGCCTAGTACTTAGAGAAGACATACCTTAAAATTTGGGCTCTAGAAAAGCTGAGGACTAGGGCGGGCTAGGTTTTGCTTAACTTGATTTTCAAATTTTTCTCGAGTTATGAATACAATATGACAAATCATAGTTTGCAGATAAGTGAGTGTATTTGAGGAGTTAGACCGATGGATTGATTTGGTAGAAATTCACCTTCACCTCAGACGCATTGGTACGAATTCCCGCATCTAACCGATGATTTGTATTATTCTTTTTATTTTATTTTTTTATTCGTAAGCCTAATGGATATGTCTCCATCCCAGCCATGTATGTAAATCTGACGGTGGATATAACGGCCAAGAGGTACGACATCAGTATGCTCTCACACGTGTCTGACAACTACAGAGAGCTTCGAGCAAAAATGAGGGAAACGGTGAGCATACCAACATTAAAGTGAGATAAACGGCGAGCATAGGCACATGTCTCTAAATGTAGCATAAACCTCTATTAGTATCCAGACAATGGAGCATAAGCCCCTGTTAGCTATCCAGACAATGGAGCATAAGCCTCTATTAGTATCCAGACAATGAAGCATAAGCCTCTATTAGTATCCAGACAATGGAGCATAAGCCCCTGTTAGCTATCCAGACAATGTAGCATAAACCTCTGTTAGTATCCAGACAATGGAGCATAAGCCCCTGTTAGTATCCAGACAATGAAGCATAAGCCTCTATTAGTATCCAGACAATGGAGCATGAGCCCCTGTTAGTATCCATACAATAGAGCATAAGCCCCTGTTAGTATCCATACAATAGAGCATAAGCCCCTGTTAGTATCCATACAATAGAGCAAAAGCCTCTGTTAGTATCCAGACAATGGAGCATAAGCCCCTGTTAGTATCCAGACAATGAAGCATAAGCCTCTATTAGTATCCAGACAATGGAGCATAAGCCCCTGTTAGTATCCATACAATAGAGCATAAGCCCCTGTTAGTATCCATACAATAGAGCATAAGCCCCTGTTAGTATCCATACAATAGAGCATAAGCCTCTGTTAGTATCCAGACAATGGAGCATAAGCCCCTGTTAGTATCCATACAATAGAGCATAAGCCTCTGTTAGTATCCATACAATAGAGCATGAGCCTCTGTTAGTATCCATACAATAGAGCACAAGCCCCTGTTAGTATCCAGACAATGTAGCATAAGCCCCTGTTAGTATCCATACAATGTAGCATAAGCCCCTGTTAGTATCCAGACAATGTAGCATAAGCCCCTGTTAGTATCCAGACAATATAGCATAAACCTCTGTTAGTATCCAGACAATGGAGCATAAGCCCCTGTTAGTATCCATACAATGTAGCATAAGCCCCTGTTAGTATCCATACAATATAGCATAAGCCCCTGTTAGTATCCATACAATAGAGCATGAGCCTCTGTTAGTATCCAGACAGTGTAGCATAAGCCTCTGTTAGTATCCAGACAGTGTAGCATAAGCCTCTGTTAGTATCCAGACAATGGAGCATAAGCCCCTGTTAGTATCCATACAATAGAGCATGAGCCCCTGTTAGTATCCAGAAAATATAGCATAAGCCCCTGTTAGTATCCATACAATGGAACATAAGCCTCTGTTAGTATCCAGACAGTGTAGCATGAGCCTCTGTTAGTATCCAGACAATGGAGCATAAGCCTCTGTTAGTATCCAGACAATGTAGCATAAGCCTCTGTTAGTATCCATACAATATAGCATAAGCCCCTGTTAGTATCCATACAATAGAGCATGAGCCTCTGTTAGTATCCAGACAATGTAGCATGAGCCCCTGTTAGTATCCAGAAAATATAGCATAAGCCCCTGTTAGTATCCATACAATAGAGCATGAGCCTCTGTTAGTATCCAGACAATGTAGCATGAGCCTCTGTTAGTATCCAGAAAATGTAGCATAAGCCTCTGTTAGTATCCAGACAATGTAGCATAAGCCCCTGTTAGTATCTATACAATAGAGCATGAGCCCCTGTTACTATCCATACAATAGAGCATGAGCCTCTGTTAGTATCCAGACAATGTAGCATAAGCCCCTGTTAGTATCCAGACAATGGAACATAAGCCCCTGTTAGTATCCAGACAATGTAGCATAAGCCCCTGTTAGTATCCAGACAATAGAGCATGAGCCCCTGTTTGTATCCATACAATAGAGCATGAGCCCCTGTTAGTATCCATACAATAGAGCATGAGCCCCTGTTAGTATCCAGACAATGGAGCATGAGCCTCTGTTAGTATCCAGACAATGTAGCATAAGCCCCTGTTAGTATCTATACAATAGAGCATGAGCCCCTGTTAGTATCCAGACAATGTAGCATAAGCCCCTGTTAGTATCCAGACAATGTAGCATAAGCCCCTGTTAGTATCCAGACAATGAAACATAAGCCCCTGTTAGTATCCAGACAATGTAGAATAAGCCCCTGTTAGTATCCAGACATAAGAGCATGAGCCCCTGTTAGTATCCAGACAATGGAGCATAAGCCTCTGTTAGTATCCAGACAATGTAGCATAAGCCCCTGTTAGTATCCAGACAATTTAGCATAAGCCTCTGTTAGTATCCAGACAATGTAGCATAAGCCTCTGTTAGTATCCATACAATTTAGCATAGCCCCTGTTAGTATCCATACAATGGAGCATAAGCCTCAGTTAGTATCCACAAAATGTAGCATGAGCCTCTCTTAGTATCCAGACAATGTAGCATAAGCCCCTGTTAGTATCCAGACAATGGAACATAAGCCCCTGTTAGTATCCAGACAATGTAGCATAAGCCCCTGTTAGTATCCAGACAATGTAGCATAAGCCCCTGTTAGTATCCATACAATGTAGCATAAGCCCCTGTTAGTATCCATTCAATGTAGCATAAACCTCTGTTAGTATCCAGACAATGGAGCATAAGCCCCTGTTAGTATCCAGACAATGGAGCATAAGCCCCTGTTAGTATCCATACAATGGAGCATAAGCCTCTGTTAGTATCCAGACAATGGAGCATAAGCCTCTGTTAGTATCCAGACAATGGAGCATAAGCCCCTGTTAGTATCCATACAATAGAGCATAAGCCTCTGTTAGTATCCATACAATAGAGCATGAGCCTCTGTTAGTATCCATACAATAGAGCATAAGCCCCTGTTAGTATCCAGACAATGTAGCATAAGCCCCTGTTAGTATCCATACAATAGAGCATAAGCCTCTGTTAGCTATCCAGACAATGTAGCATAAACCTCTGTTAGTATCCAGACAATGGAGCATAAGCCCCTGTTAGTATCCAGACAATGAAGCATAAGCCTCTATTAGTATCCAGACAATGGAGCATAAGCCCCTGTTAGTATCCATACAATAGAGCATAAGCCCCTGTTAGTATCCATACAATAGAGCATAAGCCCCTGTTAGTATCCATACAATAGAGCATAAGCCTCTGTTAGTATCCAGACAATGGAGCATAAGCCCCTGTTAGTATCCAGACAATGAAGCATAAGCCTCTATTAGTATCCAGACAATGGAGCATAAGCCCCTGTTAGTATCCATACAATAGAGCATAAGCCCCTGTTAGTATCCATACAATAGAGCATAAGCCCCTGTTAGTATCCATACAATAGAGCATAAGCCTCTGTTAGTATCCAGACAATGGAGCATAAGCCCCTGTTAGTATCCATACAATAGAGCATAAGCATCTGTTAGTATCCATACAATAGAGCATGAGCCTCTGTTAGTATCCATACAATAGAGCACAAGCCCCTGTTAGTATCCAGACAATGTAGCATAAGCCCCTGTTAGTATCCATACAATGTAGCATAAGCCCCTGTTAGTATCCAGACAATGTAGCATAAACCTCTGTTAGTATCCAGACAATGGAGCATAAGCCCCTGTTAGTATCCAGACAATGTAGCATAAGCCCCTGTTAGTATCCAGACAGTATAGCATAAACCTCTGTTAGTATCCAGACAATGGAGCATAAGCCCCTGTTAGTATCCATACAATGTAGCATAAGCCCCTGTTAGTATCCATACAATAGAGCATAAGCCCCTGTTAGTATCCATACAATAGAGCATAAGCCTCTGTTAGTATCCAGACAATGGAGCATAAGCCCCTGTTAGTATCCATACAATAGAGCATAAGCCTCTGTTAGTATCCATACAATAGAGCATGAGCCTCTGTTAGTATCCATACAATAGAGCACAAGCCCCTGTTAGTATCCAGACAATGTAGCATAAGCCCCTGTTAGTATCCATACAATGTAGCATAAGCCCCTGTTAGTATCCAGACAATGTAGCATAAGCCCCTGTTAGTATCCAGACAATATAGCATAAACCTCTGTTAGTATCCAGACAATGGAGCATAAGCCCCTGTTAGTATCCATACAATGTAGCATAAGCCCCTGTTAGTATCCATACAATATAGCATAAGCCCCTGTTAGTATCCATACAATAGAGCATGAGCCTCTGTTAGTATCCAGACAGTGTAGCATAAGCCTCTGTTAGTATCCAGACAGTGTAGCATAAGCCTCTGTTAGTATCCAGACAATGGAGCATAAGCCCCTGTTAGTATCCATACAATAGAGCATGAGCCCCTGTTAGTATCCAGAAAATATAGCATAAGCCCCTGTTAGTATCCATACAATGGAACATAAGCCTCTGTTAGTATCCAGACAGTGTAGCATGAGCCTCTGTTAGTATCCAGACAATGGAGCATAAGCCTCTGTTAGTATCCAGACAATGTAGCATAAGCCTCTGTTAGTATACATACAATATAGCATAAGCCCCTGTTAGTATCCATACAATAGAGCATGAGCCTCTGTTAGTATCCAGACAATGTAGCATGAGCCCCTGTTAGTATCCAGAAAATATAGCATAAGCCCCTGTTAGTATCCATACAATAGAGCATGAGCCTCTGTTAGTATCCAGACAATGTAGCATGAGCCTCTGTTAGTATCCAGAAAATGTAGCATAAGCCTCTGTTAGTATCCAGACAATGTAGCATAAGCCCCTGTTAGTATCTATACAATAGAGCATGAGCCCCTGTTACTATCCATACAATAGAGCATGAGCCTCTGTTAGTATCCAGACAATGTAGCATAAGCCCCTGTTAGTATCCAGACAATGGAACATAAGCCCCTGTTAGTATCCAGACAATGTAGCATAAGCCCCTGTTAGTATCCAGACAATAGAGCATGAGCCCCTGTTTGTATCCATACAATAGAGCATGAGCCCCTGTTAGTATCCATACAATAGAGCATGAGCCCCTGTTAGTATCCAGACAATGGAGCATGAGCCTCTGTTAGTATCCAGACAATGTAGCATAAGCCCCTGTTAGTATCTATACAATAGAGCATGAGCCCCTGTTAGTATCCAGACAATGTAGCATAAGCCCCTGTTAGTATCCAGACAATGTAGCATAAGCCCCTGTTAGTATCCAGACAATGAAACATAAGCCCCTGTTAGTATCCAGACAATGTAGAATAAGCCCCTGTTAGTATCCAGACATAAGAGCATGAGCCCCTGTTAGTATCCAGACAATGGAGCATAAGCCTCTGTTAGTATCCAGACAATGTAGCATAAGCCCCTGTTAGTATCCAGACAATTTAGCATAAGCCTCTGTTAGTATCCAGACAATGTAGCATAAGCCTCTGTTAGTATCCATACAATTTAGCATAGCCCCTGTTAGTATCCATACAATGGAGCATAAGCCTCAGTTAGTATCCACAAAATGTAGCATGAGCCTCTCTTAGTATCCAGACAATGTAGCATAAGCCCCTGTTAGTATCCAGACAATGGAACATAAGCCCCTGTTGGTATCCAGACAATGTAGCATAAGCCCCTGTTAGTATCCAGACAATGTAGCATAAGCCCCTGTTAGTATCCATACAATGTAGCATAAGCCCCTGTTAGTATCCATTCAATGTAGCATAAACCTCTGTTAGTATCCAGACAATGGAGCATAAGCCCCTGTTAGTATCCAGACAATGGAGCATAAGCCCCTGTTAGTATCCATACAATGGAGCATAAGCCTCTGTTAGTATCAAGACAATGGAGCATAAGCCTCTGTTAGTATCCAGACAATGGAGCATAAGCCCCTGTTAGTATCCATACAATAGAGCATAAGCCTCTGTTAGTATCCATACAATAGAGCATGAGCCTCTGTTAGTATCCATACAATAGAGCATAAGCCCCTGTTAGTATCCAGACAATGTAGCATAAGCCCCTGTTAGTATCCATACAATAGAGCATAAGCCTCTGTTAGCTATCCAGACAATGTAGCATAAACCTCTGTTAGTATCCAGACAATGGAGCATAAGCCCCTGTTAGTATCCAGACAATGAAGCATAAGCCTCTATTAGTATCCAGACAATGGAGCATAAGCCCCTGTTAGTATCCATACAATAGAGCATAAGCCCCTGTTAGTATCCATACAATAGAGCATAAGCCCCTGTTAGTATCCATACAATAGAGCATAAGCCTCTGTTAGTATCCAGACAATGGAGCATAAGCCCCTGTTAGTATCCAGACAATGAAGCATAAGCCTCTATTAGTATCCAGACAATGGAGCATAAGCCCCTGTTAGTATCCATACAATAGAGCATAAGCCCCTGTTAGTATCCATACAATAGAGCATAAGCCCCTGTTAGTATCCATACAATAGAGCATAAGCCTCTGTTAGTATCCAGACAATGGAGCATAAGCCCCTGTTAGTATCCATACAATAGAGCATAAGCATCTGTTAGTATCCATACAATAGAGCATGAGCCTCTGTTAGTATCCATACAATAGAGCACAAGCCCCTGTTAGTATCCAGACAATGTAGCATAAGCCCCTGTTAGTATCCATACAATGTAGCATAAGCCCCTGTTAGTATCCAGACAATGTAGCATAAACCTCTGTTAGTATCCAGACAATGGAGCATAAGCCCCTGTTAGTATCCAGACAATGTAGCATAAGCCCCTGTTAGTATCCAGACAATATAGCATAAACCTCTGTTAGTATCCAGACAATGGAGCATAAGCCCCTGTTAGTATCCATACAATGTAGCATAAGCCCCTGTTAGTATCCATACAATATAGCATAAGCCCCTGTTAGTATCCATACAATAGAGCATGAGCCTCTGTTAGTATCCAGACAGTGTAGCATAAGCCTCTGTTAGTATCCAGACAGTGTAGCATAAGCCTCTGTTAGTATCCAGACAATGGAGCATAAGCCCCTGTTAGTATCCATACAATAGAGCATGAGCCCCTGTTAGTATCCAGAAAATATAGCATAAGCCCCTGTTAGTATCCATACAATGGAACATAAGCCTCTGTTAGTATCCAGACAGTGTAGCATAAGCCTCTGTTAGTATCCAGACAATGGAGCATAAGCCTCTGTTAGTATCCAGACAATGTAGCATAAGCCTCTGTTAGTATCCATACAATATAGCATAAGCCCCTGTTAGTATCCATACAATAGAGCATGAGCCTCTGTTAGTATCCAGACAATGTAGCATGAGCCCTTGTTAGTATCCAGAAAATATAGCATAAGCCCCTGTTAGTATCCATACAATAGAGCATGAGCCTCTGTTAGTATCCAGACAATGTAGCATGAGCCTCTGTTAGTATCCGGAAAATGTAGCATAAGCCTCTGTTAGTATCCAGACAATGTAGCATAAGCCCCTGTTAGTATCTATACAATAGAGCATGAGCCCCTGTTACTATCCATACAATAGAGCATGAGCCTCTGTTAGTATCCAGACAATGTAGCATAAGCCCCTGTTAGTATCCAGACAATGGAACATAAGCCCCTGTTAGTATCCAGACAATGTAGCATAAGCCCCTGTTAGTATCCAGACAATAGAGCATGAGCCCCTGTTTGTATCCATACAATAGAGCATGAGCCCCTGTTAGTATCCATACAATAGAGCATGAGCCCCTGTTAGTATCCAGACAATGGAGCATGAGCCTCTGTTAGTATCCAGACAATGTAGCATAAGCCCCTGTTAGTATCTATACAATAGAGCATGAGCCCCTGTTAGTATCCAGACAATGTAGCATAAGCCCCTGTTAGTATCCAGACAATGTAGCATAAGCCCCTGTTAGTATCCAGACAATGAAACATAAGCCCCTGTTAGTATCCAGACAATGTAGAATAAGCCCCTGTTAGTATCCAGACATAAGAGCATGAGCCCCTGTTAGTATCCAGACAATGGAGCATAAGCCTCTGTTAGTATCCAGACAATGTAGCATAAGCCCCTGTTAGTATCCAGACAATTTAGCATAAGCCTCTGTTAGTATCCAGACAATGTAGCATAAGCCTCTGTTAGTATCCATACAATTTAGCATAGCCCCTGTTAGTATCCATACAATGGAGCATAAGCCTCAGTTAGTATCCACAAAATGTAGCATGAGCCTCTCTTAGTATCCAGACAATGTAGCATAAGCCCCTGTTAGTATCCAGACAATGGAACATAAGCCCCTGTTAGTATCCAGACAATGTAGCATAAGCCCCTGTTAGTATCCAGACAATGTAGCATAAGCCCCTGTTAGTATCCATACAATGTAGCATAAGCCCCTGTTAGTATCCATTCAATGTAGCATAAACCTCTGTTAGTATCCAGACAATGGAGCATAAGCCCCTGTTAGTATCCAGACAATGGAGCATAAGCCCCTGTTAGTATCCATACAATGGAGCATAAGCCTCTGTTAGTATCCAGACAATGTAGCATAAGCCCCTGTTAGTATCCAGACAATGTAGCATAAGCCCCTGTTAGTATCCATACAATGTAGCATAAACCTCTGTTAGTATCCATACAATGGAGCATAAGCCTCTGTTAGTATCTATACAATAGAGCATGAGCCCCTGTTACTATCCATACAATAGAGCATGAGCCTCTGTTAGTATCCAGACAATGTAGCATAAGCCCCTGTTAGTATCCAGACAATGGAACATAAGCCCCTGTTAGTATCCAGACAATGTAGCATAAGCCCCTGTTAGTATCCAGACAATAGAGCATGAGCCCCTGTTTGTATCCATACAATAGAGCATGAGCCCCTGTTAGTATCCATACAATAGAGCATGAGCCCCTGTTAGTATCCAGACAATGGAGCATGAGCCTCTGTTAGTATCCAGACAATGTAGCATAAGCCCCTGTTAGTATCTATACAATAGAGCATGAGCCCCTGTTAGTATCCAGACAATGTAGCATAAGCCCCTGTTAGTATCCAGACAATGTAGCATAAGCCCCTGTTAGTATCCAGACAATGAAACATAAGCCCCTGTTAGTATCCAGACAATGTAGAATAAGCCCCTGTTAGTATCCAGACATAAGTGCATGAGCCCCTGTTAGTATCCAGACAATGGAGCATAAGCCTCTGTTAGTATCCAGACAATGTAGCATAAGCCCCTGTTAGTATCCAGACAATTTAGCATAAGCCTCTGTTAGTATCCAGACAATGTAGCATAAGCCTCTGTTAGTATCCATACAATTTAGCATAGCCCCTGTTAGTATCCATACAATGGAGCATAAGCCTCAGTTAGTATCCACAAAATGTAGCATGAGCCTCTCTTAGTATCCAGACAATGTAGCATAAGCCCCTGTTAGTATCCAGACAATGGAACATAAGCCCCTGTTAGTATCCAGACAATGTAGCATAAGCCCCTGTTAGTATCCAGACAATGTAGCATAAGCCCCTGTTAGTATCCATACAATGTAGCATAAGCCCCTGTTAGTATCCATTCAATGTAGCATAAACCTCTGTTAGTATCCAGACAATGGAGCATAAGCCCCTGTTAGTATCCAGACAATGGAGCATAAGCCCCTGTTAGTATCCATACAATGGAGCATAAGCCTCTGTTAGTATCCAGACAATGTAGCATAAGCCCCTGTTAGTATCCAGACAATGTAGCATAAGCCCCTGTTAGTATCCATACAATGTAGCATAAACCTCTGTTAGTATCCATACAATGGAGCATAAGCCTCTGTTAGTATCCAGACAAAAAAGCATGAGCCCCTGTTTGTATCCATACAATAGAGCATGAGCCCCTGTTTGTATCCATACAATAGAGCATGAGCCCCTGTTTGTATCCATACAATAGAGCTTGAGCCCCTGTTAGTATCCATACAATGGAGCATAAGCCTCTGTTAGTATCCAGACAATGGAGCATAAGCCCCTGTTAGTATCCATACAATGTAGCATGAGCCTCTGTTAGTATCCAGACAATATAGCATAAGCCCCTGTTAGTATCCAGACAATGTAGCATAAGCCCCTGTTAGTATCCATACAATGTAGCATGAGCCTCTGTTAGTATCCAGACAGTGGAGCATAAGCCTCTGTTAGTATCCAGACAATATAGCATTAGCCCCTGTTAGTATCCATACAATAGAGCATGAGCCTCTGTTAGTATCCATACAATGGAGCATAGGCCTCTGTTAGTATCCAGACAATGTAGCATAAGCCCCTGTTAGTATCCAGACAATAGAGCATAAGCCCCTGTTAGTATCCAGACAATGTAGCATAAGCCCCTGTTAGTATCCAGACAATGTAGCATAAGCCCCTGTTAGTATCCAGACAATAGTGCATAAACCTCTGTTAGTATCCATACAATGTAGCATAGCCCCTGTTAGTATCCAGAAAATATAGCATAAGCCCCTGTTAGTATCCAGACAATAGTTCATAAACCTCTGTTAGTATCCAGACAATGTAGCATAAGCCCCTGTTAGTATCCAGACAATGTAGCATAAGCCCCTGTTAGTATCCAGACAATAGTGCATAAACCTCTGTTAGTATCCATACAATGTAGCATAGCCCCTGTTAGTATCCAGAAAATATAGCATAAGCACCTGTTAGTATCCAGACAATAGTTCATAAACCTCTGTTAGTATCCAGACAATGTAGCATAAGACTCTGTTAGTATCCAGAAAATATAGCATAAGCCCCTGTTAGTATCCATACAATAGAGCATGAGCCCCTGTTAGTATCCAGACAATGGAGCATGAGCCCCTGTTAGTATCCAGACAATAAAGCATAAGCCCCTGTTAGTATCCAGAAAATATAGCATAAGCCCCTGTTAGTATCCATACAATAGAGCATGAGCCCCTGTTAGTATCCAGACAATGGAGCATGAGCCTCTGTTAGTATCCAGACAATGTAGCATAGCCCCTGTTAGTATCCAGACAATGTAGCATAAGCCCCTGTTAGTATCCAGACAAAAAAGCATGAGCCCCTGTTTGTATCCATACAATAGAGCATGAGCCCCTGTTTGTATCCATACAATAGAGCATGAGCCCCTGTTTGTATCCATACAATAGAGCATGAGCCCCTGTTAGTATCCATACAATGGAGCATAAGCCTCTGTTAGTATCCAGACAATGTAGCATAAGCCCCTGCTAGTATCCAGACAATAGAGCATGAGACTCTGTTAGTATCCAGACGATGTAGCATAAGCCTCTGTTAGTATCCAGACAATGTAGCATAAGCCCCTGTTAGTATCCAGACAATAGAGCATAAGCCCCTGTTAGTATCCAGACAATGTAGCATAAGCCCCTGTTAGTATCCAGACAATGTAGCATAAGCCCCTGTTAGTATCCAGACAATAGTGCATAAACCTCTGTTAGTATCCATACAATGTAGCATAGCCCCTGTTAGTATCCAGAAAATATAGCATAAGCCCCTGTTAGTATCCAGACAATAGTTCATAAACCTCTGTTAGTATCCAGACAATGTAGCATAAGCCCCTGTTAGTATCCAGACAATGTAGCATAAGCCCCTGTTAGTATCCAGACAATAGTGCATAAACCTCTGTTAGTATCCATACAATGTAGCATAGCCCCTGTTAGTATCCAGAAAATATAGCATAAGCACCTGTTAGTATCCAGACAATAGTTCATAAACCTCTGTTAGTATCCAGACAATGTAGCATAAGACTCTGTTAGTATCCAGAAAATATAGCATAAGCCCCTGTTAGTATCCATACAATAGAGCATGAGCCCCTGTTAGTATCCAGACAATGGAGCATGAGCCCCTGTTAGTATCCAGACAATAAAGCATAAGCCCCTGTTAGTATCCAGAAAATATAGCATAAGCCCCTGTTAGTATCCATACAATAGAGCATGAGCCCCTGTTAGTATCCAGACAATGGAGCATGAGCCTCTGTTAGTATCCAGACAATGTAGCATAGCCCCTGTTAGTATCCAGACAATGTAGCATAAGCCCCTGTTAGTATCCAGACAAAAAAGCATGAGCCCCTGTTTGTATCCATACAATAGAGCATGAGCCCCTGTTTGTATCCATACAATAGAGCATGAGCCCCTGTTTGTATCCATACAATAGAGCATGAGCCCCTGTTAGTATCCATACAATGGAGCATAAGCCTCTGTTAGTATCCAGACAATGTAGCATAAGCCCCTGCTAGTATCCAGACAATAGAGCATGAGACTCTGTTAGTATCCAGACGATGTAGCATAAGCCTCTGTTAGTATCCATACAATAGAGCATAAGCCCCTGTTAGTATCCAGACAATGGAACATAAGCCTTTGTTAGTATCCAGACAATGGAGCATAAGCCTCTGTTAGTATCCAGACAATGGAGCATAAACCTCTGTTAGTATCCATACAATGTAGCATAAACCTCTGTTAGTATCCATACAATAGAGCATAAGCCCCTGTTAGTATCCAGACAACGGAGCATAAGCCTCTGTTAGTATCCAGACAATGTAGCATAAGCCCCTGTTAGTATCCAGACGATGTAGCATAAGCCCTTGTTAGTATCCATACAATAGAGCATGAGCCCCTGTTAGTATCCAGACAATGGAGCATGAGCCCCTGTTAGTATCCAGACAATGGAGCATAAGTCCCTGTTAGTATCCAGAAAATATAGCATAAGCCCCTGTTAGTATCCATACAATAGAGCATGAGCCCCTGTTAGTATCCAGACAATGTAGCATAAGCCCCTGTTAGTATCCAGACGATGTAGCATAAGCCCTTGTTAGTATCCATACAATAGAGCATGAGCCCCTGTTAGTATCCAGACAATGTAGCATAAGCCTCTGTTAGTATCCATGCAATAGATCATGAGCCTCTGTTAGTATCAAGACAATGGAGCATAAGCCCCTGTTAGTATCCAGAAAATGGAGCATAAGCCCCTGTTAGTATCCAGACAATGTAGCATAAGACTCTGTTAGTATCCATACAATGTAGCATAAGCCTCTGTTAGTATCCATACAATGTAGCATAAGCCTCTGTTAGTATCCATACAATTTAGCATAAGCCTCTGTTAGTATCCAGACAATGTAGCATAAGCCCCTGTTAGTATCCAGACATTATAGCATAAGCCTCTGTTAGTATCCAGACGATGTAGCATAAGCCCCTGTTAGTATCCATACAATAGAGCATAAGCCTCTGTTAGTACCCATACAATGGAGCATAAGCCTCTGTTAGTATCCAGACAATGGAGCATAAGCCCCTGTTAGTATCCATACAATAGAGCATAAGCCTCTGTTAGTATCCATACAATGGAGCATAAGCCTCTGTTAGTATCCAGACAATGGAGCATAAGCCCCTGTTAGTATCCATACAATAGAGCATAAACCTCTGTTAGTATCCAGACAATGGAGCATAAGCCCCTGTTAGTATCCAGACAGTGGAGCATAAACCTCTGTTAGTATCCATACAATGTAGCATAAGCCTCTGTTAGTATATAGACAATAGAGCATGAGCCCCTGTTAGTATCTAGACAATGTAGCATGAGCCTCTCTTAGTATCCAGACAATAGTGCATGAGCCCCTGCTAGTATCCAGACAATGGAACATAAGCCTTTGTTAGTATCCAGACAATGGAGCATAAGCCTCTGTTAGTATCCAGACAATGTAGCATAAACCTCTGTTAGTATCCATACAATAGAGCATAAGCCCCTGTTAGTATCCAGACAACGGAGCATAAGCCTCTGTTAGTATACAGACAATGTAGCATAAGCCCCTGTTAGTATCCAGACGATGTAGCATAAGCCCTTGTTAGTATCCATACAATGTAGCATAAGCCTCTGTTAGTATCCAGACAATGGAGCATAAGCCCCTGTTAGTATCCATACAATAGAGCATGAGCCTCTGTTAGTATCCATACAATGTAGCATGAGCCTCTGTTAGTATCCAGACAGTGTAGCATAAGCCTCTGTTAGTATCCATACAATAGAGCTTAAGCCTCTGTTAGTATCCAGACAATGGAGCATAAGCCCCTGTTAGTATCCAGACAATGGAGCATAAGCCCCTGTTATTTTCCAGACAATAGTGCATGAGCCTCTGTTAGTATCCAGACAATGGAGCATAAGCCCCTGTTAGTATCCATACAATAGAGCATAAGCCTCTGTTAGTATCCAGACAATGGAGCATAAGCCCCTGTTAGTATCCAGACAATGTAGCATGAGCCTCTGTTAGTATCCAGACAGTGTAGCATAAGACTCTGTTAGTATCCATACAATGTAGCATAAGCCTCTGTTAGTATCCATACAATGTAGCATAAGCCTCTGTTAGTATCCATACAATTTAGCATAAGCCTCTGTTAGTATCCAGACAATGTAGCATAAGCCCCTGTTAGTATCCAGACATTATAGCATAAGCCTCTGTTAGTATCCAGACGATGTAGCATAAGCCCCTGTTAGTATCCATACAATAGAGCATAAGCCTCTGTTAGTATCCATACAATGGAGCATAAGCCTCTGTTAGTATCCAGACAATGGAGCATAAGCCCCTGTTAGTATCCATACAATAGAGCATAAGCCTCTGTTAGTATCCATACAATGGAGCATAAGCCTCTGTTAGTATCCAGACAATGGAGCATAAGCCCCTGTTAGTATCCATACAATAGAGCATAAACCTCTGTTAGTATCCAGACAATGGAGCATAAGCCCCTGTTAGTATCCAGACAGTGGAGCATAAACCTCTGTTAGTATCCATACAATGTAGCATAAGCCTCTGTTAGTATATAGACAATAGAGCATGAGCCCCTGTTAGTATCCAGACAATGTAGCATGAGCCTCTCTTAGTATCCAGACAATAGTGCATGAGCCCCTGCTAGTATCCAGACAATAGAGCATGAGACTCTGTTAGTATCCAGACGATGTAGCATAAGCCTCTGTTAGTATCCATACAATAGAGCATAAGACCCTGTTAGTATCCAGACAATGGAACATAAGCCTTTGTTAGTATCCAGACAATGGAGCATAAGCCTCTGTTAGTATCCAGACAATGGAGCATAAACCTCTGTTAGTATCCATACAATGTAGCATAAACCTCTGTTAGTATCCATACAATAGAGCATAAGCCCCTGTTAGTATCCAGACAACGGAGCATAAGCCCCTGTTAGTATCCAGACAATGTAGCATAAGAACTTGTTAGTATCCATACAATGTAGCATAAGCCTCTGTTAGTATCCAGACAATGGAGCATAAGCCCCTGTTAGTATCCATACAATAGAGCATGAGCCTCTGTTAGTATCCATACAATGTAGCATGAGCCTCTGTTAGTATCCATACAATAGAGCATAAGCCCCTGTTAGTATCCAGACAATGGAACATAAGCCCCTGTTAGTATCCAGACGATGTAGCATAAGCCCTTGTTAGTATCCATACAATGTAGCATAAGCCTCTGTTAGTATCCAGACAATGGAGCATAAGCCCCTGTTAGTATCCATACAATAGAGCATGAGCCTCTGTTAGTATCCATACAATGTAGCATGAGCCTCTGTTAGTATCCAGACAGTGTAGCATAAGCCTCTGTTAGTATCCATACAATAGAGCATAAGCCTCTGTTAGTATCCAGACAATGGAGCATAAGCCCCTGTTAGTATCCAGACAATAGTGCATGAGCCTCTGTTAGTATCCATACAATGTAGCATGAGCCTCTGTTAGTATCCAGACAGTGTAGCATAAGCCTCTGTTAGTATCCAGACAATGGAGCATAAGCCTCTGTTAGTATCCAGACAATGTAGCATGAGCCCCTGTTAGTATCCAGACGATGTAGCATAAGCCCCTGTTAGTATCCAGACAATGAAGCATAAGCCCCTGTTAGTATCCATACAATATAGCATAAGCCTCTGTTAGTATCCAAACAATATAGCATAAGCCCCTGTTAGTATCCAGACAATGGAGCATGAGCCCCTGTTAGTATCCATACAATGTAGCATAAGCCTCTGTTAGTATCCAGACAATGGAGCATAAGCCTCTGTTAGTATCCATACAATAGAGCATAAGCCTCTGTTAGTATCCATACAATAGAGCATAAGCCCCTGTTAGTATCCATACAATGTAGCATAAGCCCCTGTTAGTATCCATACAATGTAGCATAAGCCCCTGTTAGTATCCATACAATATAGCATAAGCCTCTGTTAGTATCCAGACAATATAGCATAAGCCCCTGTTAGTATCCAGACAATGGAGCATGAGCCCCTGTTAGTATCCATACAATGGAGCATAAACCTCTGTTAGTATACAGACAATGGAGCATAAGCCCCTGTTAGTATCCAGACAATAGAGCATAAGCCCCTGTTAGTATCCATACAATGGAGCATAAACCTCTGTTAGTATACAGACAATGGAGCATAAGCCCCTGTTAGTATCCAGACAATGGAGCATAAGCTCCTGTTAGTATCCATACAATGGAACATAAGCCTCTGTTAGTATCCAGACAGTGTAGCATAAGCCCCTGTTAGTATCCAGACAATGAAGCATAAGCCCCTGTTAGTATCCATACAATGTAGCATAAGCCTCTGTTAGTACCATACAATGTAGCATAAGCCTCTGTTAGTATCCAGACAATAAAGCATAAGCCTCTGTTAGTATCCATACAATGTAGAATAAACATCTGTTAGTATCCATACAATGTAGCATAAGCCTCTATTAGTATCCAGACGATGTAGCATAAGCCCCTGTTAGTATCCAGACAATGGAGCATAAGCCCCTGTTAGTATCCATACAATGTAGCATAAACCTCTTTTAGTATCCATACAATGTAGCATAAACCTCTGTTAGTATCCATACAATGTAGCATAAGCCTCTATTAGTATCCAGACGATGTAGCATAAGCCCCTGTTAGTATCCAGACAATGGAGCATAAGCCCCTGTTAGTATCCATACAATGGAGCATAAACCTCTGTTAGTATACAGACAATGGAGCATAAGCCCCTGTTAGTATCCATACAATGGAACATAAGCCTCTGTTAGTATCCAGACAGTGTAGCATAAGCCCCTGTTAGTATCCAGACAATGAAGCATAAGCCCCTGTTAGTATCCATACAATAGAGCATAAGCCTCTGTTAGTATCCATACAATGTAGCATAAGCCTCTGTTAGTACCATACAATGTAGCATAAGCCTCTGTTAGTATCCAGACAATGAAGCATAAGCCTCTGTTAGTATCCATACAATGTAGCATAAGCCTCTGTTAGTATCCAGACAATGAAGCATAAGCCCCTGTTAGTATCCATACAATGTAGCATAAACCTCTGTTAGTAT
This sequence comes from Nematostella vectensis, assembly GCF_932526225.1. NCBI lineage: Eukaryota > Metazoa > Cnidaria > Anthozoa > Actiniaria > Edwardsiidae > Nematostella > Nematostella vectensis. The sequence goes on along the minus strand of NC_064040.1, from coordinate 17,578,248 downwards.
CCATACAATGTAGCATAAGCCTCTGTTAGTATCCATACAATGTAGCATAAGCCTATGTTAGTATCCATACAATTTAGCATAAGCCTCTGTTAGTATCCAGACAATGTAGCATAAGCCCCTGTTAGTATCCAGACATTATAGCATAAGCCTCTGTTAGTATCCAGACGATGTAGCATAAGCCCCTGTTAGTATCCATACAATAGAGCATAAGCCTCTGTTAGTATCCATACAATGGAGCATAAGCCTCTGTTAGTATCCAGACAATGGAGCATAAGCCCCTGTTAGTATCCATACAATAGAGCATAAGCCTCTGTTAGTACCATACAATGGAGCATAAGCCTCTGTTAGTATCCAGACAATATAGCATAAGCCCCTGTTAGTATCCAGACAATGGAGCATGAGCCCCTGTTAGTATCCATACAATGGAGCATTAACCTCTGTTAGTATACAGACAATGGAGCATAAGCCCCTGTTAGTATCCAGACAATAGAACATAAGCCCCTGTTAGTATCCATACAATGGAGCATAAACCTCTGTTAGTATACAGACAATGGAGCATAAGCCCCTGTTAGTATCCAGAAAATGGAGCATAAGCCCCTGTTAGTATCCATACAATGGAACATAAGCCTCTGTTAGTATCCAGACAGTGTAGCATAAGCCCCTGTTAGTATCCAGACAATGAAGCATAAGCCCCTGTTAGTATCCATACAATGTAGCATAAGCCTCTGTTAGTACCATACAATGTAGCATAAGCCTCTGTTAGTATCCAGACAATGAAGCATAAGCCTCTGTTAGTATCCATACAATGTAGCATAAGCCTCTGTTAGTATCCAGACAATGAAGCATAAGCCCCTGTTAGTATCCATACAATGAAGCATAAGCCTCTGTTAGTACCATAGAATGTAGCATAAGCCCCTGTTAGTATCCATACAATAGAGCATAAGCCCATGTTAGTATCCATACAATAGAGCATAAACCTCTGTTAGTACCATACAATGTAGCATAAGCCCCTGTTAGTATCCATACAATGTAGCATAAACCTCTGTTAGTATCCATACAATGTAGCATAAACCTCTGTTAGTATCCATACAATGTAGCATAAGCCTCTGTTAGTATCCAGACGATCTAGCATAAGCCCCTGTTAGTATCCAGACAATGGAGCATAAGCCCCTGTTAGTATCCATACAATGGAGCATAAACCTCTGTTAGTATACAGACAATGGAGCATAAGCCCCTGTTAGTATCCAGACAATGGAGCATAAGCCCCTGTTAGTATCCATACAATGGAACATAAGCCTCTGTTAGTATCCAGACAGTGTAGCATAAGCCCCTGTTAGTATCCAGACAATGAAGCATAAGCCCCTGTTAGTATCCATACAATAGAGCATAAGCCTCTGTTAGTATCCATACAATGTAGCATAAGCCTCTGTTAGTACCATACAATGTAGCATAAGCCTCTGTTAGTATCCAGACAACGGAGCATAAGCCCCTGTTAGTATCCATACAATGTAGCATAAACCTCTGTTAGTATCCATACAATGTAGCATAAGCCTCTGTTAGTATCCATACAATGTAGCATAAGCCTCTGTTAGTATCCATACAATTTAGCATAAGCCTCTGTTAGTATCCAGACAATGTAGCATAAGCCCCTGTTAGTATCCAGACATTATAGCATAAGCCTCTGTTAGTATCCAGACGATGTAGCATAAGCCCCTGTTAGTATCCATACAATAGAGCATAAGCCTCTGTTAGTATCCATACAATGGAGCATAAGCCTCTGTTAGTATCCAGACAATGGAGCATAAGCCCCTGTTAGTATCCATACAATAGGGCATAAGCCTCTGTTAGTATCCATACAATGGAGCATAAGCCTCTGTTAGTATCCAGACAATGGAGCATAAGCCCCTGTTAGTATCCATACAATAGAGCATAAACCTCTGTTAGTATCCAGACAATGGAGCATAAGCCCCTGTTAGTATCCAGACAGTGGAGCATAAACCTCTGTTAGTATCCATACAATGTAGCATAAGCCTCTGTTAGTATATAGACAATAGAGCATGAGCCCCTGTTAGTATCCAGACAATGTAGCATGAGCCTCTCTTAGTATCCAGACAATAGTGCATGAGCCCCTGCTAGTATCCAGACAATGTAGCATGAGCCTCTCTTAGTATCCAGACAATAGTGCATGAGCCCCTGCTAGTATCCAGACAATAGAGCATGAGACTCTGTTAGTATCCAGACGATGTAGCATAAGCCTCTGTTAGTATCCATACAATAGAGCATAAGCCCCTGTTAGTATCCAGACAATGGAACATAAGCCTTTGTTAGTATCCAGACAATGGAGCATAAGCCTCTGTTAGTATCCAGACAATGGAGCATAAACCTCTGTTAGTATTAATACAATGTAGCATAAACCTCTGTTAGTATCCATACAATAGAGCATAAGCCCCTGTTAGTATCCAGACAACGGAGCATAAGCCCCTGTTAGTATCCAGACAATGTAGCATAAGCCCTTGTTAGTATCCATACAATGTAGCATAAGCCTCTGTTAGTATCCAGACAATGGAGCATAAGCCCCTGTTAGTATCCATACAATAGAGCATGAGCCTCTGTTAGTATCCATACAATGTAGCATGAGCCTCTGTTAGTATCCATACAATAGAGCATAAGCCCCTGTTAGTATCCAGACAATGGAACATAAGCCTTTGTTAGTATCCAGACAATGGAGCATAAGCCTCTGTTAGTATCCAGACAATGGAGCATAAACCTCTGTTAGTATCCATACAATGTAGCATAAACCTCTGTTAGTATCCATACAATAGAGCATAAGCCCCTGTTAGTATCCAGACAATGTAGCATAAGCCCCTGTTAGTATCCAGACGATGTAGCATAAGCCCCTGTTAGTATTCATACAATGTAGCATAAGCCTCTGTTAGTATCCAGACAATGGAGCATAAGCCCCTGTTAGTATCCATACAATAGAGCATGAGCCTCTGTTAGTATCCATACAATGTAGCATGAGCCTCTGTTAGTATCCAGACAGTGTAGCATAAGCCTCTGTTAGTATCCATACAATAGAGCATAAGCCTTTGTTAGTATCCAGACAATGGAGCATAAGCCCCTGTTAGTATACAGACAATAGTGCATGAGCCTCTGTTAGTATCCATACAATGTAGCATGAGCCTCTGTTAGTATCCAGACAGTGTACCATAAGCCTCTGTTAGTATCCAGACAATGGAGCATAAGCCTCTGTTAGTATCCAGACAATGTAGCATGAGCCCCTGTTAGTATCCAGACGATGTAGCATAAGCCTCTGTTAGTATCCAAACAATATAGCATAAGCCCCTGTTAGTATCCAGACAATGGAGCATGAGCCCCTGTTAGTATCCATACAATGTAGCATAAGCCTCTGTTAGTATCCAGACAATGGAGCATAAGCCTCTGTTAGTATCCATACAATAGAGCATAAGCCTCTGTTAGTATCCATACAATAGAGCATAAGCCCCTGTTAGTATCCATACAATGTAGCATAAGCCCCTGTTAGTATCCATACAATGTAGCATAAGCCCCTGTTAGTATCCATACAATATAGCATAAGCCTCTGTTAGTATCCAGACAATATAGCATAAGCCCCTGTTAGTATCCAGACAATGGAGCATGAGCCCCTGTTAGTATCCATACAATGGAGCATAAACCTCTGTTAGTATACAGACAATGGAGCATAAGCCCCTGTTAGTATCCAGACAATAGAGCATAAGCCCCTGTTAATATCCATACAATGGAGCATAAACCTCTGTTAGTATACAGACAATGGAGCATAAGCCCCTGTTAGTATCCAGACAATGGAGCATAAGCCCCTGTTAGTATACATACAATGGAACATAAGCCTCTGTTAGAATCCAGACAGTGTAGCATAAGCCCCTGTTAGTATCCAGACAATGAAGCATAAGCCCCTGTTAGTATCCATACAATGTAGCATAAGCCTCTGTTAGTATCCAGACAATGTAGCATAAGCCCCTGTTAGTATCCATACAATGTAGCATAAGCCTCTGTTAGTATCCATACAATGTAGCATAAGCCTCTGTTAGTATCCAGACAATGAAGCATAAGCCTCTGTTAGTATCCATACAATGTAGCATAAGCCTCTGTTAGTATCCAGACAATGAAGCATAAGCCCCTGTTAGTATCCATACAATGAAGCATAAGCCTTTGTTAGTACCATACAATGTAGCATAAGCCCCTGTTAGTATCCATACAATAGAGCATAAGCCCATGTTAGTATCCATACAATAGAGCATAAACCTCTGTTAGTACCATACAATGTAGCATAAGCCCCTGTTAGTATCCATACAATGTAGCATAAACCTCTGTTAGTATCCATACAATGTAGCATAAACCTCTGTTAGTATCCATACAATGTAGCATAAGCCTCTGTTAGTATCCAGACGATGTAGCATAAGCCCCTGTTAGTATCCAGACAATGGAGCATAAGCCCCTGTTAGTATCCATACAATGGAGCATAAACCTCTGTTAGTATACAGACAATGGAGCATAAGCCCCTGTTAGTATCCAGACAATGGAGCATAAGCCCCTGTTAGTATCCATACAATGGAACATAAGCCTCTGTTAGTATCCAGACAGTGTAGCATAAGCCTCTGTTAGTATCCAGACAATGGAGCATAAGCCTCTGTTAGTATCCAGACAATGGAGCATAAACCTCTGTTAGTATCCATACAATGTAGCATAAACCTCTGTTAGTATCCATACAATGTAGCATAAGCCTCTGTTAGTATCCAGACGATGTAGCATAAGCCCCTGTTAGTATCCAGACAATGGAGCATAAGCCCCTGTTAGTATCCAGACAATGGAGCATAAGCCCCTGTTAGTATCCAGACAATAGTGCATGAGCCTCTGTTAGTATCCATACAATGTAGCATGAGCCTCTGTTAGTATCCAGACAGTGTAGCATAAGCCTCTGTTAGTATCCAGACAATGAAGCATAAGCCTCTGTTAGTATCCAGACAATGAAGCATAAGCCTCTGTTAGTATCCATACAATGTAGCATAAGCCTCTGTTAGTATCCAGACAATGAAGCATAAGCCCCTGTTAGTATCCATACAATAGAGCATGAGCCTCTGTTAGTATCCATACAATGTAGCATGAGCCTCTGTTAGTATCCAGACAGTGTAGCATAAGCCTCTGTTAGTATCCATACAATAGAGCATAAGCCTCTGTTAGTATCCAGACAATGGAGCATAAGCCCCTGTTAGTATCCAGACAATAGTGCATGAGCCTCTGTTAGTATCCATACAATGTAGCATGAGCCTCTGTTAGTATCCAGACAGTGTAGCATAAGCCTCTGTTAGTATCCAGACAATGGAGCATAAGCCTCTGTTAGTATCCAGACAATGTAGCATGAGCCCCTGTTAGTATCCAGACGATGTAGCATAAGCCCCTGTTAGTATCCAGACAATGAAGCATAAGCCCCTTGTTAGTATCCATACAATATAGCATAAGCCTCTGTTAGTATCCAGACAATATAGCATAAGCCCCTGTTAGTATCCAGGCAATGGAGCATGAGCCCCTGTTAGTATCCAGACAATGGAGCATAAGCCTCTGTTAGTATCCATACAATAGAGCATAAGCCTCTGTTAGTATCCATACAATGTAGCATAAGCCCCTGTTAGTATCCATACAATGTAGCATAAGCCCCTGTTAGTATTCATACAATGTAGCATAAGCCCCTGTTAGTATCCATACAATATAGCATAAGCCTCTGTTAGTATCCAGACAATATAGCATAAGCCCCTGTTAGTATCCAGACAATGGAGCATGAGCCCCTGTTAGTATCCATACAATGGAGCATAAACCTCTGTTAGTATACAGACAATGGAGCATAAGCCCCTGTTAGTATCCAGACAATAGAGCATAAGCCCCTGTTAGTATCCATACAATGGAGCATAAACCTCTGTTAGTATACAGACAATGGAGCATAAGCCCCTGTTAGTATCCAGACAATGGAGCATAAGCCCCTGTTAGTATCCATACAATGGAACATAAGCCTCTGTTAGTATCCAGACAGTGTAGCATAAGCCCCTGTTAGTATCCAGACAATGAAGCATAAGCCCCTGTTAGTATCCATACAATGTAGCATAAGCCTCTGTTAGTACCATACAATGTAGCATAAGCCTCTGTTAGTATCCAGACAATGAAGCATAAGCCTCTGTTAGTATCCATACAATGTAGCATAAGCCTCTGTTAGTATCCAGACAATGAAGCATAAGCCCCTGTTAGTATCCATACAATGAAGCATAAGCCTCTGTTAGTACCATACAATGTAGCATAAGCCCCTGTTAGTATCCATACAATAGAGCATAAGCCCATGTTAGTATCCATACAATAGAGCATAAACCTCTGTTAGTACCATACAATGTAGCATAAGCCCCTGTTAGTATCCATACAATGTAGCATAAACCTCTGTTAGTATCCATACAATGTAGCATAAACCTCTGTTAGTATCCATACAATGTAGCATAAGCCTCTGTTAGTATCCAGACGATGTAGCATAAGCCCCTGTTAGTATCCAGACAATGGAGCATAAGCCCCTGTTAGTATCCATACAATGGAGCATAAACCTCTGTTAGTATACAGACAATGGAGCATAAGCCCCTGTTAGTATCCAGACAATGGAGCATAAGCCCCTGTTAGTATCCATACAATGGAACATAAGCCTCTGTTAGTATCCAGACAGTGTAGCATAAGCCCCTGTTAGTATCCAGACAATGAAGCATAAGCCCCTGTTAGTATCCATACAATAGAGCATAAGCCTCTGTTAGTATCCATACAATGTAGCATAAGCCTCTGTTAGTACCATACAATGTAGCATAAGCCCCTGTTAGTATCCAGACAATGGAGCATAAGCCCCTGTTAGTATCCATACAATGTAGCATAAGCCTCTGTTAGTACCATACAATGTAGCATAAGCCTCTGTTTGTATCCATACAATAGAGCATGAGCCCCTGTTAGTATCCATACAATGTAGCATAAGCCTCTGTTAGTATCCAGACAATGAAGCATAAGCCCCTGTTAGTATCCATACAATGAAGCATAAGCCTCTGTTAGTACCATACAATGTAGCATAAGCCCCTGTTAGTATCCAGACAATGGAGCATAAGCCCCTGTTAGTATCCAGACAATGAAGCATAAGCCTCTGTTAGTACCATACAATGTAGCATAAGCCCCTGTTAGTATCCATACAATGTAGCATAAACCTCTGTTAGTATCCATACAATGTAGCATAAACCTCTGTTAGTATCCATACAATGTAGCATAAGCCTCTGTTAGTATCCAGACGATGTAGCATAAGCCCCTGTTAGTATCCAGACAATGGAGCATAAGCCTCTGTTTGTATCCATACAATTTAGCATAGCCCCTGTTAGTATCCAGACAATGAAGCATAAGCCTCTGTTAGTATCCAGACAATGAAGCATAAGCCTCTGTTAGTACCATACAATGTAGCATAAGCCTCTGTTAGTATCCAGACGATGTAGCATAAGCCCCTGTTAGTATCCAGACAATGAAGCATAAGCCTCTGTTAGTACCATACAATGTAGCATAAGCCTCTGTTGGTATCCAGACAATGAAGCATAATCCTCTGTTAGTATCCATACAATAGAGCATGAGCCCCTGTTAGTATCCATACAATAGAGCATAAGCCCCTGTTAGTATCCAGACAATGTAGCATAAGCCTCTGTTAGTATCCATACAATGTAGCATAAACCTCTGTTAGTATCCATACAATAGAGCATAAGCCCCTGTTAGTATCCAGACAATATAGCATAAGCCTCTGTTAGTATCCATACAATGTAGCATAAACCTCTGTTAGTATCCATACAATGTAGCATAAACCTCTGTTAGTATCCATACAATGTAGCATAAGCCTCTGTTAGTAACCAGACAATGAAACATAAGCCCCTGTTAGTATCCATACAATGAAGCATAAGCCTCTGTTAGTACCATACAATGTAGCATAAGCCCCTGTTAGTATCCAGACAATGAAACATAAGCCCCTGTCAGTATCCAGACAATGAAGCATAAGCCTCTGTTAGTACCATACAATGTAGCATAAGCCCCTGTTAGTATCCATACAATGTAGCATAAACCTCTGTTAGTATCCATACAATGTAGCATAAACCTCTGTTAGTATCCATACAATGTAGCATAAGCCTCTGTTAGTATCCAGACGATGTAGCATAAGCCCCTGTTAGTATCCAGACAATGAAGCATAAGCCTCTGTTAGTATCCAGACAATGAAGCATAAGCCTCTGTTAGTACCATACAATGTAGCATAAGCCTCTGTTAGTATCCAGACAATGAAGCATAAGCCTCTGTTAGTATCCATACAATAGAGCATGAGCACCTGTTAGTATCCATACAATAGAACATAAGCCCCTGTTAGTATCCAGACAATGGAGCATAAGCCCCTGTTAGTATCCAGACAATAAAGCATAAGCCTCTGTTAGTACCATACAATGTAGCATAAGCCCCTGTTAGTATCCATACAATGTAGCATAAACCTCTGTTAGTATCCATACAATGTAGCATAAACCTCTGTTAGTATCCATACAATGTAGCATAAGCCTCTGTTAGTATCCAGACGATGTAGCATAAGCCCCTGTTAGTATCCAGACAATGGAGCATAAGCCTCTGTTAGTATCCATACAATTTAGCATAGCCCCTGTTAGTATCCAGACAATGAAGCATAAGCCTCTGTTAGTATCCAGACAATGAAGCATAAGCCTCTGTTAGTACCATACAATGTAGCATAAGCCTCTGTTAGTATCCAGACGATGTAGCATAAGCCCCTGTTAGTATCCATACAATATAGCATGAGCCCCTGTTAGTATCCATACAAAATAGCATAAGCCCCTGTTAGTATCCATACAAAATAGCATAAGCCCCTGTTAGTATCCAGACAATGTAGCATAAGCCTCTGTTAGTATCCATACAATGTAGCATAAACCTCTGTTAGTATCCATACAATAGAGCATAAGCCCCTGTTAGTATCCAGACAATATAGCATAAGCCTCTGTTAGTATCCATACAATGTAGCATAAACCTCTGTTAGTATCCATACAATGTAGCATAAACCTCTGTTAGTATCCATACAATGTAGCATAAGCCTCTGTTAGTATCCAGACAATGAAGCATAAGCCCCTGTTAGTATCCATACAATGAAGCATAAGCCTTTGTTAGTACCATACAATGTAGCATAAGCCCCTGTTAGTATCCAGACAATGGAGCATAAGCCCCTGTTAGTATCCAGACAATGAAGCATAAGCCTCTGTTAGTACCATACAATGTAGCATAAGCCCCTGTTAGTATCCATACAATGTAGCATAAACCTCTGTTAGTATCCATACAATGTAGCATAAACCTCTGTTAGTATCCATACAATGTAGCATAAGCCTCTGTTAGTATCCAGACGATGTAGCATAAGCCCCTGTTAGTATCCAGACAATGGAGCATAAGCCTCTGTTAGTATCCATACAATTTAGCATAGCCCCTGTTAGTATCCAGACAATGAAGCATAAGCCTCTGTTAGTATCCAGACAATGAAGCATAAGCCTCTGTTAGTACCATACAATGTAGCATAAGCCTCTGTTAGTATCCAGACAATGAAGCATAAGCCTCTGTTAGTATCCATACAATAGAGCATGAGCCCCTGTTAGTATCCATACAATAGAGCATAAGCCCCTGTTAGTATCCAGACAATGTAGCATAAGCCTCTGTTAGTATCCATACAATGTAGCATAAACCTCTGTTAGTATCCATACAATAGAGCATAAGCCCCTGTTAGTATCCAGACAATATAGCATAAGCCTCTGTTAGTATCCATACAATGTAGCATAAACCCATGTTAGTATCCATACAATGTAGCATAAACCTCTGTTAGTATCTATACAATGTAGCATAAACCTCTGTTAGTATCCATACAATGTAGCATAAACCCATGTTAGTATCCATACAATGTAGCATAAACCTCTGTTAGTATCTATACAATGTAGCATAAACCTCTGTTAGTATCCATACAATAGAGCATAAGCCCCTGTTAGTATCCAGACAATATAGCATAAGCCTCTGTTAGTACCATACAATGTAGCATAAGCCCCTGTTAGTATCCATACAATGTAGCATAAACCTCTGTTAGTATCCATACAATGTAGCATAAACCTCTGTTAGTATCCAGACAATAGAGCATAAGCCTCTGTTAGTATCCAGACAATGGAGCATAAGCCCCTGTTAGTATCCATACAATGGAGCATAAACCTCTGTTAGTATACAGACAATGGAGCATAAGCCCCTGTTAGTATCCATACAATGGAACATAAGCCTCTGTTAGTATCCAGACAGTGTAGCATAAGCCCCTGTTAGTATCCAGACAATGAAGCATAAGCCCCTGTTAGTATCCATACAATAGAGCATAAGCCTCTGTTAGTATCCATACAATGTAGCATAAGCCTCTGTTAGTACCATACAATGTAGCATAAGCCCCTGTTAGTATCCAGACAATGGAGCATAAGCCCCTGTTAGTATCCATACAATGTAGCATAAGCCTCTGTTAGTACCATACAATGTAGCATAAGCCTCTGTTTGTATCCATACAATAGAGCATGAGCCCCTGTTAGTATCCATACAATGTAGCATAAGCCTCTGTTAGTATCCAGACAATGAAGCATAAGCCCCTGTTAGTATCCATACAATGAAGCATAAGCCTCTGTTAGTACCATACAATGTAGCATAAGCCCCTGTTAGTATCCAGACAATGGAGCATAAGCCCCTGTTAGTATCCAGACAATGAAGCATAAGCCTCTGTTAGTACCATACAATGTAGCATAAGCCCCTGTTAGTATCCATACAATGTAGCATAAACCTCTGTTAGTATCCATACAATGTAGCATAAACCTCTGTTAGTATCCATACAATGTAGCATAAGCCTCTGTTAGTATCCAGACGATGTAGCATAAGCCCCTGTTAGTATCCAGACAATGGAGCATAAGCCTCTGTTTGTATCCATACAATTTAGCATAGCCCCTGTTAGTATCCCGACAATGAAGCATAAGCCTCTGTTAGTATCCAGACAATGAAGCATAAGCCTCTGTTAGTACCATACAATGTAGCATAAGCCTCTGTTAGTATCCAGACGATGTAGCATAAGCCCCTGTTAGTATCCAGACAATGAAGCATAAGCCTCTGTTAGTACCATACAATGTAGCATAAGCCTCTGTTGGTATCCAGACAATGAAGCATAATCCTCTGTTAGTATCCATACAATAGAGCATGAGCCCCTGTTAGTATCCATACAATAGAGCATAAGCCCCTGTTAGTATCCAGACAATGTAGCATAAGCCTCTGTTAGTATCCATACAATGTAGCATAAACCTCTGTTAGTATCCATACAATAGAGCATAAGCCCCTGTTAGTATCCAGACAATATAGCATAAGCCTCTGTTAGTATCCATACAATGTAGCATAAACCTCTGTTAGTATCCATACAATGTAGCATAAACCTCTGTTAGTATCCATACAATGTAGCATAAGCCCCTGTTAGTATCCATACAATGAAGCATAAGCCTCTGTTAGTACCATACAATGTAGCATAAGCCCCTGTTAGTATCCAGACAATGAAACATAAGCCCCTGTCAGTATCCAGACAATGAAGCATAAGCCTCTGTTAGTACCATACAATGTAGCATAAGCCCCTGTTAGTATCCAGACAATGAAGCATAAGCCTCTGTTAGTATCCATACAATGAAGCATAAGCCTCTGTTAGTATCCAGACGATGTAGCATAAGCCCCTGTTAGTATCCAGACAATGGAGCATAAGCCCCTGTTAGTATCCAGACAATGGAGCATAAGCCTCTGTTAGTACCATACAATGGAGCATAAGCCCCTGTTAGTATCCATACAATGTAGCATAAACCTCTGTTAGTATCCATACAATGTAGCATAAACCTCTGTTAGTATCCATACAATGTAGCATAAGCCTCTGTTAGTATCCAGACGATGTAGCATAAGCCCCTGTTAGTATCCAGACAATGGAGCATAAGCCTCTGTTAGTATCCATACAATTTAGCATAGCCCCTGTTAGTATCCAGACAATGAAGCATAAGCCTCTGTTAGTATCCAGACAATGAAGCATAAGCCTCTGTTAGTACCATACAATGTAGCATAAGCCTCTGTTAGTATCCAGACGATGTAGCATAAGCCCCTGTTAGTATCCAGACAATGAAGCATAAGCCTCTGTTAGTACCATACAATGTAGCATAAGCCTCTGTTAGTATCCAGACAATGAAGCATAAGCCTCTGTTAGTATCCATACAATAGAGCATGAGCACCTGTTAGTATCCATACAATAGAACATAAGCCCCTGTTAGTATCCAGACAATGGAGCATAAGCCTCTGTTAGTACCATACAATGTAGCATAAGCCCCTGTTAGTATCCAGACAATAAAGCATAAGCCTCTGTTAGTACCATACAATGTAGCATAAGCCTCTGTTAGTATCCAGACAATGAAGCATAAGCCTCTGTTAGTATCCATACAATAGAGCATAAGCCCCTGTTAGTATCCAGACAATATAGCATAAGCCTCTGTTAGTATCCATACAATGTAGCATAAACCTCTGTTAGTATCCATACAATGTAGCATAAACCTCTGTTAGTATCCATACAATGTAGCATAAGCCTCTGTTAGTATCCATACAATAGAGCATGAGCCCCTGTTAGTATCCATACAAAATAGCATAAGCCCCTGTTAGTATCCAGACAATGTAGCATAAACCTCTGTTAGTATCCATACAATGTAGCATAAACCTCTGTTAGTATCCATACAATGTAGCATAAGCCTCTGTTAGTATCCAGACGATGTAGCATAAGCCCCTGTTAGTATCCAGACAATGGAGCATAAGCCTCTGTTAGTATCCAGACAATTTAGCATAGCCCCTGTTAGTATCCAGACAATGAAGCATAAGCCTCTGTTAGTATCCAGACAATGAAGCATAAGCCCCTGTTAGTATCCAGACAATGAAGCATAAGCCTCTGTTAGTATCCAGACAATGAAGCATAAGCCTCTGTTAGTATCCAGACAATGAAGCATAAGCCTCTGTTAGTATCCATACAATAGAGCATAAGCCCCTGTTAGTATCCAGACAATATAGCATAAGCCTCTGTTAGTATCCATACAATGTAGCATAAACCTCTGTTAGTATCCATACAATGTAGCATAAACCTCTGTTAGTATCCATACAATGTAGCATAAGCCTCTGTTAGTATCCATACAATAGAGCATGAGCCCCTGTTAGTATCCATACAAAATAGCATAAGCCCCTGTTAGTATCCAGACAATGTAGCATAAGCCTCTGTTAGTATCCATACAATGTAGCATAAACCTCTGTTAGTATCCATACAATAGAGCATAAGCCCCTGTTAGTATCCAGACAATATAGCATAAGCCTCTGTTAGTATCCATACAATGTAGCATAAACCTCTGTTAGTATCCATACAATGTAGCATAAACCTCTGTTAGTATCCATACAATGTAGCATAAGCCTCTGTTAGTATCCAGACAATGAAGCATAAGCCCCTGTTAGTATCCATACAATGAAGCATAAGCCTCTGTTAGTACCATACAATGTAGCATAAGCCCCTGTTAGTATCCAGACAATGGAGCATAAGCCCCTGTTAGTATCCAGACAATGAAGCATAAGCCTCTGTTAGTACCATACAATGTAGCATAAGCCCCTGTTAGTATCCATACAATGTAGCATAAACCTCTGTTAGTATCCATACAATGTAGCATAAACCTCTGTTAGTATCCATACAATGTAGCATAAGCCTCTGTTAGTATCCAGACGATGTAGCATAAGCCCCTGTTAGTATCCAGACAATGGAGCATAAGCCTCTGTTAGTATCCATACAATTTAGCATAGCCCCTGTTAGTATCCAGACAATAAAGCATAAGCCTCTGTTAGTATCCAGACAATGAAGCATAAGCCTCTGTTAGTACCATACAATGTAGCATAAGCCTCTGTTAGTATCCAGACGATGTAGCATAAGCCCCTGTTAGTATCCAGACAATGAAGCATAAGCCTCTGTTAGTACCATACAATGTAGCATAAGCCCCTGTTAGTATCCAGACAATGTAGCATAAGCCTCTGTTAGTATCCATACAATGTAGCATAAGCCTCTGTTAGTATCCAGACAATGAAGCATAAGCCTCTGTTAGTATCCATACAATAGAGCATGAGCCCCTGTTAGTATCCATACAATAGAGCATAAGCCCCTGTTAGTATCCAGACAATGTAGCATAAGCCTCTGTTAGTATCCATACAATGTAGCATAAACCTCTGTTAGTATCCATACAATAGAGCATAAGCCCCTGTTAGTATCCAGACAATATAGCATAAGCCTCTGTTAGTATCCATACAATGTAGCATAAACCCATGTTAGTATCCATACAATGTAGCATAAACCTCTGTTAGTATCTATACAATGTAGCATAAGCCTCTGTTAGTATCCAGACGATGTAGCATAAGCCCCTGTTAGTATCCATACAATGTAGCATAAACCTCTGTTAGTATCCATACAATGTAGCATAAACCTCTGTTAGTATCCAGACAATAGAGCATAAGCCTCTGTTAGTATCCAGACAATGGAGCATAAGCCCCTGTTAGTATCCATACAATGTAGCATAAGACTCTGTTAGTATCCATACAATGTAGCATAAGCCTCTTTTAGTATCCATACAATGTAGCATAAGACTCTGTTAGTATCCAGACGATGTAGCATAAGCCTCTGTTAGTATCCAGACAATAGAGCATAAGCCTCTGTTAGTATCCAGACAATGAAGCATAAGCCCCTGTTAGTATCCAGACAATGTAGCATAAACCTCTGTTAGTACCATACAATGTAGCATAAACCTCTGTTAGTATCCATACAATGTAGCATAAGCCTCTGTTAGTATCCAGACAATGTAGCATAAGCCTCTGTTAGTATCCAGACAATGTAGCATAAGCCCCTGTTAGTATCCATACAATAGAGCATGAGCCTCTGTTAGTATCCATACAATGTAGCATAAGCCCCTGTTAGTATCCATACAATAGAGCATAAGCCCCTGTTAGTATCCATACAATGTAGCATAAGCCCCTGTTAGTATCCAGACAATGTAGCATAAACCTCTGTTAGTATCCATACAATGTAGCATAAGCCTCTGTTAGTATCCAGACAATGTAGCATAAGCCTCTGTTAGTATCCAGACAATGTAGCATAAGCCCCTGTTAGTATCCATACAATGTAGCATAAACCTCTGTTAGTATCCATACAATGTAGCATAAGCCTCTGTTAGTATCCAGACGATGTAGCATAAGCCTCTGTTAGTATCCATACAATGGAGTATAAACCTCTGTTAGTATCCAGACAATGGAGCATAAGCCCCTGTTAGTATCCAGACAATAGAGCATAAGCCCCTGTTAGTATCCAGACAATGGAGCATAAGCCCCTGTTAGTATCCATACAATGGAGCATAAACCTCTGTTAGTATACAGACAATGGAGCATAAGCCCCTGTTAGTATCCAGACAATGGAGCATAAGCCCCTGTTAGTATCCATACAATGGAACATAAGCCTCTGTTAGTATCCAGACAGTGTAGCATAAGCCCCTGTTAGTATCCAGACAATGAAGCATAAGCCCCTGTTAGTATCCATACAATAGAGCATAAGCCCCTGTTAGTATCCATACAATGAAGCATAAGCCCCTGTTAGTATCCAGACAGTGTAGCATAAGCCTCTGTTAGTATCCATACAATGTAGCATAAGCTTCTGTTAGTATCCATACAATGTAGCATAAGCCTCTGTTAGTATCCATACAATGTAGCATAAGCCCCTGTTAGTATCCAGACAATGAAGCATAATCCCCTGTTAGTATCCATACAATGTAGAATAAGCCCCTGTTAGTATCCAGACAATAGAGCATGATCCACTGTTAGTATCCATACAATGTAGCATAAGCCCCTGTTAGTATCCATACAATGTAGCATAAACCTCTGTTAGTATCCATACAATGTAGCATAAACCTCTGTTAGTATCCAGACAATAGAGCATAAGCCCCTGTTAGTATCCATACAATGTAGCATAAACCTCTGTTAGTATCCATACAATGTAGCATAAGCCTCTGTTAGTATCCAGACGATGTAGCATAAGCCCCTGTTAGTATCCAGACAATGGAGCATAAACCTCTGTTAGTATCCAGACAATGAAGCATAAACCTCTGTTAGTATCCATACAATGTAGCATAAGCCTCTGTTAGTATCCAGACGATGTAGCATAAGCCCCTGTTAGTATCCAGACAATGGAGCATAAGCCTCTGTTAGTATCCATACAATTTAGCATAGCCCCTGTTAGTATCCAGACAATGAAGCATAAGCCCCTGTTAGTATCCAGACAATGAAGCATAAGCCCCTGTTAGTATCCATACAATAGAGCATAAGCCCCTGTTAGTATCCATACAATGAAGCATAAGCCCCTGTTAGTATCCAGACAATGAAGCATAAGCCTCTGTTAGTACCATACAATGGAGCATAAGCCCCTGTTAGTATCCATACAATGAAGCATAAGCCCCTGTTAGTACCATACAATGAAGCATAAGCCTCTGTTAGTACCATACAATGGAGCATAAGCCTCTGTTAGTACCATACAATGTAGCATAAGCCCCTGTTAGTATCCAGACAATGAAGCATAAGCCTCTGTTAGTACCATACAATGGAGCATAAGCCCCTGTTAGTATCCATACAATGTAGCATAAACCTCTGTTAGTATCCATACAATGTAGCATAAACCTCTGTTAGTATCCATACAATGTAGCATAAGCCTCTGTTAGTATCCAGACGATGTAGCATAAGCCCCTGTTAGTATCCAGACAATAGAACATAAGCCCCTGTTAATATCCATACAATGGAGCATAAACCTCTGTTAGTATACAGACAATGGAGCATAAGCCCCTGTTAGTATCCAGACAATGGAGCATAAGCCCCTGTTAGTATCCATACAATGGAACATAAGCCTCTGTTAGAATCCAGACAGTGTAGCATAAGCCCCTGTTAGTATCCAGACAATGAAGCATAAGCCCCTGTTAGTATCCATACAATGTAGCATAAGCCTCTGTTAGTACCATACAATGTAGCATAAGCCTCTGTTAGTATCCAGACAATGAAGCATAAGCCTCTGTTAGTATCCATACAATGTAGCATAAGCCTCTGTTAGTATACAGACAATGAAGCATAAGCCCCTGTTAGTATCCATACAATGAAGCATAAGCCTCTGTTAGTACCATACAATGTAGCATAAGCCCCTGTTAGTATCCATACAATAGAGCATAAGCCCATGTTAGTATCCATACAATAGAGCATAAACCTCTGTTAGTACCATACAATGTAGCATAAGCCCCTGTTAGTATCCATACAATGTAGCATAAACCTCTGTTAGTATCCATACAATGTAGCATAAACCTCTGTTAGTATCCATACAATGTAGCATAAGCCTCTGTTAGTATTCAGACGATGTAGCATAAGCCCCTGTTAGTATCCAGACAATGGAGCATAAGCCCCTGTTAGTATCCATACAATGGAGCATAAACCTCTGTTAGTATACAGACAATGGAGCATAAGCCCCTGTTAGTATCCAGACAATGGAGCATAAGCCCCTGTTAGTATCCATACAATGGAACATAAGCCTCTGTTAGTATCCAGACAGTGTAGCATAAGCCTCTGTTAGTATCCAGACAATGGAGCATAAGCCTCTGTTAGTATCCAGACAATGGAGCATAAACCTCTGTTAGTATCCATACAATGTAGCATAAACCTCTGTTAGTATCGATACAATGTAGCATAAGCCTCTGTTAGTATCCAGACGATGTAGCATAAGCCCCTGTTAGTATCCAGACAATGGAGCATAAGCCCCTGTTAGTATCCAGACAATGGAGCATAAGCCCCTGTTAGTATCCAGACAATAGTGCATGAGCCTCTGTTAGTATCCATACAATGTAGCATGAGCCTCTGTTAGTACCATACAATGTAGCATAAGCCTCTGTTAGTATCCAGACGATGTAGCATAAGCCCCTGTTAGTATCCAGACAATGAAGCATAAGCCCCTGTTAGTATCCATACAATAGAGCATAAGCCCCTGTTAGTATCCATACAATGAAGCATAAGCCCCTGTTAGTATCCAGACAATGAAGCATAAGCCTCTGTTAGTACCATACAATGGAGCATAAGCCCCTGTTAGTATCCATACAATGAAGCATAAGCCCCTGTTAGTACCATACAATGAAGCATAAGCCTCTGTTAGTACCATACAATGGAGCATAAGCCTCTGTTAGTACCATACAATGTAGCATAAGCCCCTGTTAGTATCCAGACAATGAAGCATAAGCCTCTGTTAGTACCATACAATGGAGCATAAGCCCCTGTTAGTATCCATACAATGTAGCATAAACCTCTGTTAGTATCCATACAATGTAGCATAAACCTCTGTTAGTATCCATACAATGTAGCATAAGCCTCTGTTAGTATCCAGACGATGTAGCATAAGCCCCTGTTAGTATCCAGACAATGGAGCATAAGCCTCTGTTAGTATCCATACAATTTAGCATAGCCCCTGTTAGTATCCAGACAATGAAGCATAAGCCTCTGTTAGTATCCAGACAATGAAGCATAAGCCTCTGTTAGTACCATACAATGTAGCATAAGCCTCTGTTAGTATCCAGACGATGTAGCATAAGCCCCTGTTAGTATCCAGACAATGAAGCATAAGCCTCTGTTAGTACCATACAATGTAGCATAAGCCTCTGTTAGTATCCAGACAATGAAGCATAAGCCTCTGTTAGTATCCATACAATAGAGCATGAGCACCTGTTAGTATCCATACAATAGAACATAAGCCCCTGTTAGTATCCAGACAATGGAGCATAAGCCTCTGTTAGTACCATACAATGTAGCATAAGCCCCTGTTAGTATCCAGACAATAAAGCATAAGCCTCTGTTAGTACCATACAATGTAGCATAAGCCTCTGTTAGTATCCATACAATGTAGCATAAACCTCTGTTAGTATCCATACAATGTAGCATAAGCCTCTGTTAGTATCCATACAATAGAGCATGAGCCCCTGTTAGTATCCATACAAAATAGCATAAGCCCCTGTTAGTATCCAGACAATGTAGCATAAACCTCTGTTAGTATCCATACAATGTAGCATAAACCTCTGTTAGTATCCATACAATGTAGCATAAGCCTCTGTTAGTATCCAGACGATGTAGCATAAGCCCCTGTTAGTATCCAGACAATGTAGCATAAGCCTCTGTTAGTATCCAGACAATGAAGCATAAGCCTCTGTTAGTATCCAGACAATGAAGCATAAGCCTCTGTTAGTACCATACAATGTAGCATAAGCCTCTGTTAGTATCCAGACAATGAAGCATAAGCCTCTGTTAGTATCCATACAATAGAGCATAAGCCCCTGTTAGTTTCCAGACAATATAGCATAAGCCTCTGTTAGTATCCATACAATGTAGCATAAACCTCTGTTAGTATCCATACAATGTAGCATAAACCTCTGTTAGTATCCATACAATGTAGCATAAGCCTCTGTTAGTATCCATACAATAGAGCATGAGCCCCTGTTAGTATCCATACAAAATAGCATAAGCCCCTGTTAGTATCCAGACAATGTAGCATAAGCCTCTGTTAGTATCCATACAATGTAGCATAAACCTCTGTTAGTATCCATACAATAGAGCATAAGCCCCTGTTAGTATCCAGACAATATAGCATAAGCCTCTGTTAGTATCCATACAATGTAGCATAAACCTCTGCTAGTATCCATACAATGTAGCATAAACCTCTGTTAGTATCCATACAATGTAGCATAAGCCTCTGTTAGTATCCAGACAATGAAGCATAAGCCCCTGTTAGTATCCATACAATGAAGCATAAGCCTCTGTTAGTACCATACAATGTAGCATAAGCCCCTGTTAGTATCCAGACAATGGAGCATAAGCCCCTGTTAGTATCCAGACAATGAAGCATAAGCCTCTGTTAGTACCATACAATGTAGCATAAGCCCCTGTTAGTATCCATACAATGTAGCATAAACCTCTGTTAGTATCCATACAATGTAGCATAAACCTCTGTTAGTATCCATACAATGTAGCATAAGCCTCTGTTAGTATCCAGACGATGTAGCATAAGCCCCTGTTAGTATCCATACAATGAAGCATAAGCCTCTGTTAGTACCATACAATGTAGCATAAGCCCCTGTTAGTATCCATACAATAGAGCATAAGCCCATGTTAGTATCCATACAATAGAGCATAAACCTCTGTTAGTACCATACAATGTAGCATAAGCCCCTGTTAGTATCCATACAATGTAGCATAAACCTCTGTTAGTATCCATACAATGTAGCATAAGCCTCTGTTAGTATCCATACAATTTAGCATAGCCCCTGTTAGTATCCAGACAATGAAGCATAAGCCTCTGTTAGTATCCAGACAATGAAGCATAAGCCTCTGTTAGTACCATACAATGTAGCATAAGCCTCTGTTAGTATCCAGACGATGTAGCATAAGCCCCTGTTAGTATCCAGACAATGAAGCATAAGCCTCTGTTAGTACCATACAATGTAGCATAAGCCTCTGTTAGTATCCAGACAATGAAGCATAAGCCTCTGTTAGTATCCATACAATAGAGCATGAGCCCCTGTTAGTATCCATACAATAGAGCATAAGCCCCTGTTAGTATCCAGACAATGTAGCATAAGCCTCTGTTAGTATCCATACAATGTAGCATAAACCTCTGTTAGTATCCATACAATAGAGCATAAGCCCCTGTTAGTATCCAGACAATATAGCATAAGCCTCTGTTAGTATCCATACAATGTAGCATAAACCCATGTTAGTATCCATACAATGTAGCATAAACCTCTGTTAGTATCTATACAATGTAGCATAAGCCTCTGTTAGTATCCAGACGATGTAGCATAAGCCCCTGTTAGTATCCATACAATGTAGCATAAACCTCTGTTAGTATCCATACAATGTAGCATAAACCTCTGTTAGTATCCAGACAATAGAGCATAAGCCTCTGTTAGTATCCAGACAATGGAGCATAAGCCCCTGTTAGTATCCATACAATGTAGCATAAGACTCTGTTAGTATCCATACAATGTAGCATAAGCCTCTTTTAGTATCCATACAATGTAGCATAAGACTCTGTTAGTATCCAGACGATGTAGCATAAGCCTCTGTTAGTATCCATACAATATAGCATAAGCCTCTGTTAGTATCCAGACAATAGAGCATAAGCCTCTGTTAGTATCCAGACAATGAAGCATAAGCCCCTGTTAGTATCCAGACAATGTAGCATAAACCTCTGTTAGTACCATACAATGTAGCATAAACCTCTGTTAGTATCCATACAATGTAGCATAAGCCTCTGTTAGTATCCAGACAATGTAGCATAAGCCTCTGTTAGTATCCAGACAATGTAGCATAAGCCCCTGTTAGTATCCATACAATAGAGCATGAGCCTCTGTTAGTATCCATACAATGTAGCATAAGCCCCTGTTAGTATCCATACAATAGAGCATAAGCCCCTGTTAGTATCCATACAATGTAGCATAAGCCCCTGTTAGTATCCAGACAATGTAGCATAAACCTCTGTTAGTATCCATACAATGTAGCATAAGCCTCTGTTAGTATCCAGACAATGTAGCATAAGCCTCTGTTAGTATCCAGACAATGTAGCATAAGCCCCTGTTAGTATCCATACAATGTAGCATAAACCTCTGTTAGTATCCATACAATGTAGCATAAGCCTCTGTTAGTATCCAGACGATGTAGCATAAGCCTCTGTTAGTATCCATACAATGGAGTATAAACCTCTGTTAGTATCCAGACAATGGAGCATAAGCCCCTGTTAGTATCCAGACAATAGAGCATAAGCCCCTGTTAGTATCCAGACAATGGAGCATAAGCCCCTGTTAGTATCCATACAATGGAGCATAAACCTCTGTTAGTATACAGACAATGGAGCATAAGCCCCTGTTAGTATCCAGACAATGGAGCATAAGCCCCTGTTAGTATCCATACAATGGAACATAAGCCTCTGTTAGTATCCAGACAGTGTAGCATAAGCCCCTGTTAGTATCCAGACAATGAAGCATAAGCCCCTGTTAGTATCCATACAATAGAGCATAAGCCCCTGTTAGTATCCATACAATGAAGCATAAGCCCCTGTTAGTATCCAGACAGTGTAGCATAAGCCTCTGTTAGTATCCATACAATGTAGCATAAGCTTCTGTTAGTATCCATACAATGTAGCATAAGCCTCTGTTAGTATCCATACAATGTAGCATAAGCCCCTGTTAGTATCCAGACAATGAAGCATAATCCCCTGTTAGTATCCATACAATGTAGAATAAGCCCCTGTTAGTATCCAGACAATAGAGCATGATCCACTGTTAGTATCCATACAATGTAGCATAAGCCCCTGTTAGTATCCATACAATGTAGCATAAACCTCTGTTAGTATCCATACAATGTAGCATAAACCTCTGTTAGTATCCATACAATGTAGCATAAGCCTCTGTTAGTATCCAGACGATGTAGCATAAGCCCCTGTTAGTATCCAGACAATGGAGCATAAACCTCTGTTAGTATCCAGACAATGAAGCATAAACCTCTGTTAGTATCCATACAATGTAGCATAAGCCTCTGTTAGTATCCAGACGATGTAGCATAAGCCCCTGTTAGTATCCAGACAATGGAGCATAAGCCTCTGTTAGTATCCATACAATTTAGCATAGCCCCTGTTAGTATCCAGACAATGAAGCATAAGCCTCTGTTAGTATCCAGACAATGAAGCATAAGCCTCTGTTAGTACCATACAATGTAGCATAAGCCCCTGTTAGTATCCAGACAATATAGCATAAGCCTCTGTTAGTATCCATACAATGTAGCATAAACCTCTGTTAGTATCCATACAATGTAGCATAAACCTCTGTTAGTATCCATACAATGTAGCATAAGCCTCTGTTAGTATCCAGACGATGTAGCATAAGCCCCTGTTAGTATCCAGACAATGAAGCATAAGCCTCTGTTAGTACCATACAATGTAGCATAAGCCTCTGTTAGTATCCAGACAATGAAGCATAAGCCTCTGTTAGTATCCATACAATAGAGCATAAGCCCCTGTTAGTATCCAGACAATGTAGCATAAGCCTCTGTTAGTATCCATACAATGTAGCATAAACCTCTGTTAGTATCCATACAATAGAGCATAAGCCCCTGTTAGTATCCAGACAATATAGCATAAGCCTCTGTTAGTATCCATACAATGTAGCATAAACCCATGTTAGTATCCATACAATGTAGCATAAACCTCTGTTAGTATCCATACAATGTAGCATAAGCCTCTGTTAGTATCCAGACGATGTAGCATAAGCCCCTGTTAGTATCCATACAATGTAGCATAAACCTCTGTTAGTATCCATACAATGTAGCATAAACCTCTGTTAGTATCCAGACAATAGAGCATAAGCCTCTGTTAGTATCCAGACAATGGAGCATAAGCCCCTGTTAGTATCCATACAATGTAGCATAAGACTCTGTTAGTATCCATACAATGTAGCATAAGCCTCTTTTAGTATCCATACAATGTAGCATAAGACTCTGTTAGTATCCAGACGATGTAGCATAAGCCTCTGTTAGTATCCATACAATATAGCATAAGCCTCTGTTAGTATCCAGACAATAGAGCATAAGCCTCTGTTAGTATCCAGACAATGAAGCATAAGCCCCTGTTAGTATCCAGACAATGTAGCATAAACCTCTGTTAGTATCCATACAATGTAGCATAAGCCTCTGTTAGTATCCAGACAATGTAGCATAAGCCTCTGTTAGTATCCAGACAATGTAGCATAAGCCCCTGTTAGTATCCATACAATAGAGCATGAGCCTCTGTTAGTATCCATACAATGTAGCATAAGCCCCTGTTAGTATCCATACAATAGAGCATAAGCCCCTGTTAGTATCCATACAATGTAGCATAAGCCCCTGTTAGTATCCAGACAATGTAGCATAAACCTCTGTTAGTATCCATACAATGTAGCATAAGCCTCTGTTAGTATCCAGACAATGTAGCATAAGCCTCTGTTAGTATCCAGACAATGTAGCATAAGCCCCTGTTAGTATCCATACAATGTAGCATAAACCTCTGTTAGTATCCATACAATGTAGCATAAGCCTCTGTTAGTATCCAGACGATGTAGCATAAGCCTCTGTTAGTATCCATACAATGGAGCATAAACCTCTGTTAGTATCCAGACAATGGAGCATAAGCCCCTGTTAGTATCCAGACAATAGAGCATAAGCCCCTGTTAGTATCCAGACAATGGAGCATAAGCCCCTGTTAGTATCCAGACAATAGTGCATGAGCCTCTGTTAGTATCCATACAATGTAGCATGAGCCTCTGTTAGTATCCAGACAGTGTAGCATAAGCCTCTGTTAGTATCCAGACAATGGAGCATAAGCCTCTGTTAGTATCCAGACAATGTAGCATGAGCCCCTGTTAGTATCCAGACGATGTAGCATAAGCCCCTGTTAGTATCCAGACAATGAAGCATAAGCCCCTGTTAGTATCCATACAATATAGCATAAGCCTCTGTTAGTATCCAAACAATATAGCATAAGCCCCTGTTAGTATCCAGACAATGGAGCATGAGCCCCTGTTAGTATCCATACAATGTAGCATAAGCCTCTGTTAGTATCCAGACAATGGAGCATAAGCCTCTGTTAGTATCCATACAATAGAGCATAAGCCTCTGTTAGTATCCATACAATAGAGCATAAGCCCCTGTTAGTATCCATACAATGTAGCATAAGCCCCTGTTAGTATCCATACAATGTAGCATAAGCCCCTGTTAGTATCCATACAATATAGCATAAGCCTCTGTTAGTATCCAGACAATATAGCATAAGCCCCTGTTAGTATCCAGACAATGGAGCATGAGCCCCTGTTAGTATCCATACAATGGAGCATAAACCTCTGTTAGTATACAGACAATGGAGCATAAGCCCCTGTTAGTATCCAGACAATAGAGCATAAGCCCCTGTTAGTATCCATACAATGGAGCATAAACCTCTGTTAGTATACAGACAATGGAGCATAAGCCCCTGTTAGTATCAAGACAATGGAGCATAAGCCCCTGTTAGTATCCATACAATGGAACATAAGCCTCTGTTAGTATCCAGACAGTGTAGCATAAGCCCCTGTTAGTATCCAGACAATGAAGCATAAGCCCCTGTTAGTATCCATACAATGTAGCATAAGCCTCTGTTAGTATCCAGACAATAAAGCATAAGCCTCTGTTAGTATCCATACAATGTAGCATAAGCCTCTGTTAGTATCCAGACAATGAAGCATAAGCCCCTGTTAGTATCCATACAATGAAGCATAAGCCTCTGTTAGTACCATACAATGTAGCATAAGCCCCTGTTAGTATCCATACAATAGAGCATAAGCCCATGTTAGTATCCATACAATAGAGCATAAACCTCTGTTAGTACCATACAATGTAGCATAAGCCCCTGTTAGTATCCATACAATGTAGCATAAACCTCTGTTAGTATCCATACAATGTAGCATAAACCTCTGTTAGTATCCATACAATGTAGCATAAGCCTCTATTAGTATCCAGACGATGTAGCATAAGCCCCTGTTAGTATCCAGACAATGGAGCATAAATTCCTGTTAGTATCCATACAATGGAGCATAAACCTCTGTTAGTATACAGACAATGGAGCATAAGCCCCTGTTAGTATCCATACAATGGAACATAAGCCTCTGTTAGTATCCAGACAGTGTAGCATAAGCCCCTGTTAGTATCCAGACAATGAAGCATAAGCCCCTGTTAGTATCCATACAATAGAGCATAAGCCTCTGTTAGTATCCATACAATGTAGCATAAGCCTCTGTTAGTACCATACAATGTAGCATAAGCCTCTGTTAGTATCCAGACAATGAAGCATAAGCCCCTGTTAGTATCCATACAATGTAGCATAAACCTCTGTTAGTATCCATACAATGTAGCATAAGCCTCTGTTAGTATCCATACAATGTAGCATAAGCCTATGTTAGTATCCATACAATTTAGCATAAGCCTCTGTTAGTATCCAGACAATGTAGCATAAGCCCCTGTTAGTATCCAGACATTATAGCATAAGCCTCTGTTAGTATCCAGACGATGTAGCATAAGCCCCTGTTAGTATCCATACAATAGAGCATAAGCCTCTGTTAGTATCCATACAATGGAGCATAAGCCTCTGTTAGTATCCAGACAATGGAGCATAAGCCCCTGTTAGTATCCATAAAATAGAGCATAAGCCTCTGTTAGTATCCATACAATGGAGCATAAGCCTCTGTTAGTATCCAGACAATATAGCATAAGCCCCTGTTAGTATCCAGACAATGGAGCATGAGCCCCTGTTAGTATCCATACAATGGAGCATTAACCTCTGTTAGTATACAGACAATGGAGCATAAGCCCCTGTTAGTATCCAGACAATAGAACATAAGCCCCTGTTAGTATCCATACAATGGAGCATAAACCTCTGTTAGTATACAGACAATGGAGCATAAGCCCCTGTTAGTATCCAGACAATGGAGCATAAGCCCCTGTTAGTATCCATACAATGGAACATAAGCCTCTGTTAGTATCCAGACAGTGTAGCATAAGCCCCTGTTAGTATCCAGACAATGAAGCATAAGCCCCTGTTAGTATCCAGACAATGGAGCATAAACCTCTGTTAGTATCCAGACAATGTAGCATAAGCCTCTGTTAGTACCATACAATGTAGCATAAGCCTCTGTTAGTATCCAGACAATGAAGCATAAGCCTCTGTTAGTATCCATACAATGTAGCATAAGCCTCTGTTAGTACCATACAATGTAGCATAAGCCTCTGTTAGTATCCAGACAATGAAGCATAAGCCTCTGTTAGTATCCATACAATGTAGCATAAGCCTCTGTTAGTATCCATACAATGTAGCATAAGCCTCTGTTAGTACCATACAATGTAGCATAAGCCTCTGTTAGTATCCAGACAATGAAGCATAAGCCTCTGTTAGTATCCATACAATGTAGCATAAGCCTCTGTTAGTATCCAGACAATGAAGCATAAGCCCCTGTTAGTATCCATACAATGAAGCATAAGCCTCTGTTAGTACCATACAATGTAGCATAAGCCCCTGTTAGTATCCATACAATAGAGCATAAGCCCATGTTAGTATCCATACAATAGAGCATAAACCTCTGTTAGTACCATACAATGTAGCATAAGCCCCTGTTAGTATCCATACAATGTAGCATAAACCTCTGTTAGTATCCATACAATGTAGCATAAACCTCTGTTAGTATCCATACAATGTAGCATAAGCCTCTGTTAGCATCCAGACGATCTAGCATAAGCCCCTGTTAGTATCCAGACAATGGAGCATAAGCCCCTGTTAGTATCCATACAATGGAGCATAAACCTCTGTTAGTATACAGACAATGGAGCATAAGCCCCTGTTAGTATCCAGACAATGGAGCATAAGCCCCTGTTAGTATCCATACAATGGAACATAAGCCTCTGTTAGTATCCAGACAGTGTAGCATAAGCCCCTGTTAGTATCCAGACAATGAAGCATAAGCCCCTGTTAGTATCCATACAATAGAGCATAAGCCTCTGTTAGTATCCATACAATGTAGCATAAGCCTCTGTTAGTACCATACAATGTAGCATAAGCCTCTGTTAGTATCCAGACAATGAAGCATAAGCCTCTGTTAGTATCCATACAATGTAGCATAAGCCTCTGTTAGTATCCAGACAATGAAGCATAAGCCCCTGTTAGTATCCATACAATGTAGCATAAACCTCTGTTAGTATCCATACAATGTAGCATAAGCCTCTGTTAGTATCCATACAATGTAGCATAAGCCTCTGTTAGTATCCATACAATTTAGCATAAGCCTCTGTTAGTATCCAGACAATGTAGCATAAGCCCCTGTTAGTATCCAGACATTATAGCATAAGCCTCTGTTAGTATCCAGACGATGTAGCATAAGCCCCTGTTAGTATCCATACAATAGAGCATAAGCCTCTGTTAGTATCCATACAATGGAGCATAAGCCTCTGTTAGTATCCAGACAATGGAGCATAAGCCCCTGTTAGTATCCATACAATAGAGCATAAGCCTCTGTTAGTATCCATACAATGGAGCATAAGCCTCTGTTAGTATCCAGACAATGGAGCATAAGCCCCTGTTAGTATCCATACAATAGAGCATAAACCTCTGTTAGTATCCAGACAATGGAGCATAAGCCCCTGTTAGTATCCAGACAGTGGAGCATAAACCTCTGTTAGTATCCATACAATGTAGCATAAGCCTCTGTTAGTATATAGACAATAGAGCATGAGCCCCTGTTAGTATCCAGACAATGTAGCATTAGCCTCTCTTAGTATCCAGACAATAGTGCATGAGCCCCTGCTAGTATCCAGACAATGTAGCATGAGCCTCTCTTAGTATCCAGACAATAGTGCATGAGCCCCTGCTAGTATCCAGACAATAGAGCATGAGACTCTGTTAGTATCCAGACGATGTAGCATAAGCCTCTGTTAGTATCCATACAATAGAGCATAAGCCCCTGTTAGTATCCAGACAATGGAACATAAGCCTTTGTTAGTATCCAGACAATGGAGCATAAGCCTCTGTTAGTATCCAGACAATGGAGCATAAACCTCTGTTAGTATCCATACAATGTAGCATAAACCTCTGTTAGTATCCATACAATAGAGCATAAGCCCCTGTTAGTATCCAGACAACGGAGCATAAGCCCCTGTTAGTATCCAGACAATGTAGCATAAGCCCTTGTTAGTATCCATACAATGTAGCATAAGCCTCTGTTAGTATCCAGACAATGGAGCATAAGCCCCTGTTAGTATCCATACAATAGAGCATGAGCCTCTGTTAGTATCCATACAATGTAGCATGAGCCTCTGTTAGTATCCATACAATAGAGCATAAGCCCCTGTTAGTATCCAGACAATGGAACATAAGCCTTTGTTAGTATCCAGACAATGGAGCATAAGCCTCTGTTAGTATCCAGACAATGGAGCATAAACCTCTGTTAGTATCCATACAATGTAGCATAAACCTCTGTTAGTATCCATACAATAGAGCATAAGCCCCTGTTAGTATCCAGACAATGTAGCATAAGCCCCTGTTAGTATCCAGACGATGTAGCATAAGCCCCTGTTAGTATTCATACAATGTAGCATAAGCCTCTGTTAGTATCCAGACAATGGAGCATAAGCCCCTGTTAGTATCCATACAATAGAGCATGAGCCTCTGTTAGTATCCATACAATGTAGCATGAGCCTCTGTTAGTATCCAGACAGTGTAGCATAAGCCTCTGTTAGTATCCATACAATAGAGCATAAGCCTTTGTTAGTATCCAGACAATGGAGCATAAGCCCCTGTTAGTATACAGACAATAGTGCATGAGCCTCTGTTAGTATCCATATAATGTAGCATGAGCCTCTGTTAGTATCCAGACAGTGTAGCATAAGCCTCTGTTAGTATCCAGACAATGGAGCATAAGCCTCTGTTAGTATCCAGACAATGTAGCATGAGCCCCTGTTAGTATCCAGACGATGTAGCATAAGCCCCTGTTAGTATCCAGACAATGAAGCATAAGCTCCTGTTAGTATCCATACAATATAGCATAAGCCTCTGTTAGTATCCAAACAATATAGCATAAGCCCCTGTTAGTATCCAGACAATGGAGCATGAGCCCCTGTTAGTATCCATACAATGTAGCATAAGCCTCTGTTAGTATCCAGACAATGGAGCATAAGCCTCTGTTAGTATCCATACAATAGAGCATAAGCCTCTGTTAGTATCCATACAATAGAGCATAAGCCCCTGTTAGTATCCATACAATGTAGCATAAGCCCCTGTTAGTATCCATACAATGTAGCATAAGCCCCTGTTAGTATCCATACAATATAGCATAAGCCTCTGTTAGTATCCAGACAATATAGCATAAGCCGCTGTTAGTATCCAGACAATGGAGCATGAGCCCCTGTTAGTATCCATACAATGGAGCATAAACCTCTGTTAGTATACAGACAATGGAGCATAAGCCCCTGTTAGTATCCAGACAATAGAGCATAAGCCCCTGTTAATATCCATACAATGGAGCATAAACCTCTGTTAGTATACAGACAATGGAGCATAAGCCCCTGTTAGTATCCAGACAATGGAGCATAAGCCCCTGTTAGTATCCATACAATGGAACATAAGCCTCTGTTAGAATCCAGACAGTGTAGCATAAGCCCCTGTTAGTATCCAGACAATGAAGCATAAGCCCCTGTTAGTATCCATACAATGTAGCATAAGCCTCTGTTAGTACCATACAATGTAGCATAAGCCTCTGTTAGTATCCAGACAATGAAGCATAAGCCTCTGTTAGTATCCATACAATGTAGCATAAGCCTCTGTTAGTATCCAGACAATGAAGCATAAGCCTCTGTTAGTACCATACAATGTAGCATAAGCCCCTGTTAGTATCCAGACAATGAAGCATAAGCCTCTGTTAGTACCATACAATGTAGCATAAGCCCCTGTTAGTATCCATACAATAGAGCATAAGCCCATGTTAGTATCCATACAATAGAGCATAAACCTCTGTTAGTACCATACAATGTAGCATAAGCCCCTGTTAGTATCCATACAATGTAGCATAAACCTCTGTTAGTATCCATACAATGTAGCATAAACCTCTGTTAGTATCCATACAATGTAGCATAAGCCTCTGTTAGTATCCAGACGATGTAGCATAAGCCCCTGTTAGTATCCAGACAATGGAGCATAAGCCCCTGTTAGTATCCATACAATGGAGCATAAACCTCTGTTAGTATACAGACAATGGAGCATAAGCCCCTGTTAGTATCCAGACAATGGAGCATAAGCCCCTGTTAGTATCCATACAATGGAACATAAGCCTCTGTTAGTATCCAGACAGTGTAGCATAAGCCTCTGTTAGTATCCAGACAATGGAGCATAAGCCTCTGTTAGTATCCAGACAATGGAGCATAAACCTCTGTTAGTATCCATACAATGTAGCATAAACCTCTGTTAGTATCCATACAATGTAGCATAAGCCTCTGTTAGTATCCAGACGATGTAGCATAAGCCCCTGTTAGTATCCAGACAATGGAGCATAAGCCCCTGTTAGTATCCAGACAATGGAGCATAAGCCCCTGTTAGTATCCAGACAATAGTGCATGAGCCTCTGTTAGTATCCATACAATGTAGCATGAGCCTCTGTTAGTATCCAGACAGTGTAGCATAAGCCTCTGTTAGTATCCAGACAATGAAGCATAAGCCTCTGTTAGTATCCAGACAATGAAGCATAAGCCTCTGTTAGTATCCAGACAATGAAGCATAAGCCCCTGTTAGTATCCATACAATAGAGCATGAGCCTCTGTTAGTATCCATACAATGTAGCATGAGCCTCTGTTAGTATCCAGACAGTGTAGCATAAGCCTCTGTTAGTATCCATACAATAGAGCATAAGCCTCTGTTAGTATCCAGACAATGGAGCATAAGCCCCTGTTAGTATCCAGACAATAGTGCATGAGCCTCTGTTAGTATCCATACAATGTAGCATGAGCCTCTGTTAGTATCCAGACAGTGTAGCATAAGCCTCTGTTAGTATCCAGACAATGGAGCATAAGCCTCTGTTAGTATCCAGACAATGTAGCATGAGCCCCTGTTAGTATCCAGACGATGTAGCATAAGCCCCTGTTAGTATCCAGACAATGAAGCATAAGCCCCTTGTTAGTATCCATACAATATAGCATGAGCCTCTGTTAGTATCCAGACAATATAGCATAAGCCCCTGTTAGTATCCAGGCAATGGAGCATGAGCCCCTGTTAGTATCCAGACAATGGAGCATAAGCCTCTGTTAGTATCCATACAATAGAGCATAAGCCTCTGTTAGTATCCATACAATAGAGCATAAGCCCCTGTTAGTATCCATACAATGTAGCATAAGCCCCTGTTAGTATTCATACAATGTAGCATAAGCCCCTGTTAGTATCCATACAATATAGCATAAGCCTCTGTTAGTATCCAGACAATATAGCATAAGCCCCTGTTAGTATCCAGACAATGGAGCATGAGCCCCTGTTAGTATCCATACAATGGAGCATAAACCTCTGTTAGTATACAGACAATGGAGCATAAGCCCCTGTTAGTATCCATACAATGGAGCATAAACCTCTGTTAGTATACAGACAATGGAGCATAAGCCTCTGTTAGTATCCATACAATGTAGCATAAGCCCCTGTTAGTATCCAGACAATAGAGCATAAGCCCCTGTTAGTATCCATACAATGGAGCATAAACCTCTGTTAGTATACAGACAATGGAGCATAAGCCCCTGTTAGTATCCAGACAATGGAGCATAAGCCCCTGTTAGTATCCATACAATGGAACATAAGCCTCTGTTAGTATCCAGACAGTGTAGCATAAGCCCCTGTTAGTATCCAGACAATGAAGCATAAGCCCCTGTTAGTATCCATACAATGTAGCATAAGCCTCTGTTAGTACCATACAATGTAGCATAAGCCTCTGTTAGTATCCAGACAATGAAGCATAAGCCTCTGTTAGTATCCATACAATGAAGCATAAGCCTCTGTTAGTACCATACAATGTAGCATAAGCCCCTGTTAGTATCCATGCAATAGAGCATAAGCCCATGTTAGTATCCATACAATAGAGCATAAACCTCTGTTAGTACCATACAATGTAGCATAAGCCCCTGTTAGTATCCATACAATGTAGCATAAACCTCTGTTAGTATCCATACAATGTAGCATAAACCTCTGTTAGTATCCATACAATGTAGCATAAGCCTCTGTTAGTATCCAGACGATGTAGCATAAGCCCCTGTTAGTATCCAGACAATGGAGCATAAGCCCCTGTTAGTATCCATACAATGGAGCATAAACCTCTGTTAGTATACAGACAATGGAGCATAAGCCCCTGTTAGTATCCAGACAATGGAGCATAAGCCCCTGTTAGTATCCATACAATGGAACATAAGCCTCTGTTAGTATCCAGACAGTGTAGCATAAGCCCCTGTTAGTATCCAGACAATGAAGCATAAGCCCCTGTTAGTATCCATACAATAGAGCATAAGCCTCTGTTAGTATCCATACAATGTAGCATAAGCCTCTGTTAGTACCATACAATGTAGCATAAGCCCCTGTTAGTATCCAGACAATGGAGCATAAGCCCCTGTTAGTATCCATACAATGTAGCATAAGCCTCTGTTAGTACCATACAATGTAGAATAAGCCTCTGTTTGTATCCATACAATAGAGCATGAGCCCCTGTTAGTATCCATACAATGTAGCATAAGCCTCTGTTAGTATCCAGACAATGAAGCATAAGCCCCTGTTAGTATCCATACAATGAAGCATAAGCCTCTGTTAGTACCATACAATGTAGCATAAGCCCCTGTTAGTATCCAGACAATGGAGCATAAGCCCCTGTTAGTATCCAGACAATGAAGCATAAGCCTCTGTTAGTATCCAGACGATGTAGCATAAGCCCCTGTTAGTATCCAGACAATGGAGCATAAGCCTCTGTTTGTATCCATACAATTTAGCATAAGCCCCTGTTAGTATCCATACAATGTAGCATAAACCTCTGTTAGTATCCATACAATGTAGCATAAACCTCTGTTAGTATCCATACAATGTAGCATAAGCCTCTGTTAGTATCCAGACGATGTAGCATAAGCCCCTGTTAGTATCCAGACAATGGAGCATAAGCCTCTGTTTGTATCCATACAATTTAGCATAGCCCCTGTTAGTATCCAGACAATGAAGCATAAGCCTCTGTTAGTATCCAGACAATGAAGCATAAGCCTCTGTTAGTACCATACAATGTAGCATAAGCCTCTGTTAGTATCCAGACGATGTAGCATAAGCCCCTGTTAGTATCCAGACAATGAAGCATAAGCCTCTGTTAGTACCATACAATGTAGCATAAGCCTCTGTTGGTATCCAGACAATGAAGCATAATCCTCTGTTAGTATCCATACAATAGAGCATGAGCCCCTGTTAGTATCCATACAATAGAGCATAAGCCCCTGTTAGTATCCAGACAATGTAGCATAAGCCTCTGTTAGTATCCATACAATGTAGCATAAACCTCTGTTAGTATCCATACAATAGAGCATAAGCCCCTGTTAGTATCCAGACAATATAGCATAAGCCTCTGTTAGTATCCATACAATGTAGCATAAACCTCTGTTAGTATCCATACAATGTAGCATAAACCTCTGTTAGTATCCATACAATGTAGCATAAGCCTCTGTTAGTATCCAGACAATGAAACATAAGCCCCTGTCAGTATCCAGACAATGAAGCATAAGCCTCTGTTAGTACCATACAATGTAGCATAAACCTCTGTTAGTATCCAGACAATGTAGCATAAGCCCCTGTTAGTATCCAGACAATGAAACATAAGCCCCTGTCAGTAACCAGACAATGAAGCATAAGCCTCTGTTAGTACCATACAATGTAGCATAAACCTCTGTTAGTATCCATACAATGTAGCATAAACCTCTGTTAGTATCCATACAATGTAGCATAAGCCTCTGTTAGTATCCAGACGATGTAGCATAAGCCCCTGTTAGTATCCATACAATGTAGCATAAGCCTCTGTTAGTATCCAGACAATGAAACATAAGCCCCTGTCAGTATCCAGACAATGAAGCATAAGCCTCTGTTAGTACCATACAATGTAGCATAAACCTCTGTTAGTATCCAGACAATGTAGCATAAGCCCCTGTTAGTATCCAGACAATGAAACATAAGCCCCTGTCAGTATCCAGACAATGAAGCATAAGCCTCTGTTAGTACCATACAATGTAGCATAAACCTCTGTTAGTATCCATACAATGTAGCATAAACCTCTGTTAGTATCCATACAATGTAGCATAAGCCTCTGTTAGTATCCAGACGATGTAGCATAAGCCCCTGTTAGTATCCAGACAATGGAGCATAAGCCTCTGTTAGTATCCATACAATTTAGCATAGCCCCTGTTAGTATCCAGACAATGAAGCATAAGCCTCTGTTAGTATCCAGACAATGAAGCATAAGCCTCTGTTAGTACCATACAATGTAGCATAAGCCTCTGTTAGTATCCAGACGATGTAGCATAAGCCCCTGTTAGTATCCAGACAATGAAGCATAAGCCTCTGTTAGTATCCAGACAATGAAGCATAAGCCTCTGTTAGTATCCATACAATAGAGCATGAGCACCTGTTAGTATCCATACAATAGAACATAAGCCCCTGTTAGTATCCAGACAATGGAGCATAAGCCCCTGTTAGTATCCAGACAATAAAGCATAAGCCTCTGTTAGTACCATACAATGTAGCATAAGCCCCTGTTAGTATCCATACAATGTAGCATAAACCTCTGTTAGTATCCATACAATGTAGCATAAACCTCTGTTAGTATCCATACAATGTAGCATAAGCCTCTGTTAGTATCCAGACGATGTAGCATAAGCCCCTGTTAGTATCCAGACAATGGAGCATAAGCCTCTGTTAGTATCCATACAATTTAGCATAGCCCCTGTTAGTATCCAGACAATGAAGCATAAGCCTCTGTTAGTATCCAGACAATGAAGCATAAGCCTCTGTTAGTACCATACAATGTAGCATAAGCCTCTGTTAGTATCCAGACGATGTAGCATAAGCCTCTGTTAGTATCCAGACAATGAAGCATAAGCCTCTGTTAGTATCCAGACAATGAAGCATAAGCCTCTGTTAGTATCCATACAATGTAGCATAAGCCTCTGTTAGTATCCAGACAATGAAGCATAAGCCTCTGTTAGTATCCATACAATGTAGCATAAGCCTCTGTTAGTATCCATACAATAGAGCATGAGCCCCTGTTAGTATCCATACAAAATAGCATAAGCCCCTGTTAGTATCCAGACAATGTAGCATAAGCCTCTGTTAGTATCCATACAATGTAGCATAAACCTCTGTTAGTATCCATACAATAGAGCATAAGCCCCTGTTAGTATCCAGACAATATAGCATAAGCCTCTGTTAGTATCCATACAATGTAGCATAAACCTCTGTTAGTATCCATACAATGTAGCATAAACCTCTGTTAGTATCCATACAATGTAGCATAAGCCTCTGTTAGTATCCAGACAATGAAGCATAAGCCCCTGTTAGTATCCAGACAATGGAGCATAAGCCCCTGTTAGTATCCAGACAATATAGCATAAGCCTCTGTTAGTATCCATACAATGTAGCATAAACCTCTGTTAGTATCCATACAATGTAGCATAAACCTCTGTTAGTATCCATACAATGTAGCATAAGCCTCTGTTAGTATCCAGACAATGAAGCATAAGCCCCTGTTAGTATCCATACAATGAAGCATAAGCCTCTGTTAGTATCCATACAATGTAGCATAAGCCCCTGTTAGTATCCAGACAATGGAGCATAAGCCCCTGTTAGTATCCAGACAATGAAGCATAAGCCTCTGTTAGTACCATACAATGTAGCATAAGCCCCTGTTAGTATCCATACAATGTAGCATAAACCTCTGTTAGTATCCATACAATGTAGCATAAACCTCTGTTAGTATCCATACAATGTAGCATAAGCCTCTGTTAGTATCCAGACGATGTAGCATAAGCCCCTGTTAGTATCCAGACAATGGAGCATAAGCCTCTGTTAGTATCCATACAATTTAGCATAGCCCCTGTTAGTATCCAGACAATGAAGCATAAGCCTCTGTTAGTATCCAGACAATGAAGCATAAGCCTCTGTTAGTACCATACAATGTAGCATAAGCCTCTGTTAGTATCCAGACGATGTAGCATAAGCCCCTGTTAGTATCCAGACAATGAAGCATAAGCCTCTGTTAGTACCATACAATGTAGCATAAGCCTCTGTTAGTATCCAGACAATGAAGCATAAGCCTCTGTTAGTATCCATACAATAGAGCATGAGCCCCTGTTAGTATCCATACAATAGAGCATAAGCCTCTGTTAGTATCCATACAATAGAGCATAAGCCCCTGTTAGTATCCATACAATGTAGCATAAGCCTCTGTTAGTATCCAGACAATGTAGCATAAGCCTCTGTTAGTATCCATACAATGTAGCATAAACCTCTGTTAGTATCCATACAATAGAGCATAAGCCCCTGTTAGTATCCAGACAATATAGCATAAGCCTCTGTTAGTATCCATACAATGTAGCATAAACCCATGTTAGTATCCATACAATGTAGCATAAACCTCTGTTAGTATCTATACAATGTAGCATAAGCCTCTGTTAGTATCCAGACGATGTAGCATAAGCCCCTGTTAGTATCCATACAATGTAGCATAAACCTCTGTTAGTATCCATACAATGTAGCATAAACCTCTGTTAGTATCCAGACAATAGAGCATAAGCCTCTGTTAGTATCCAGACAATGGAGCATAAGCCCCTGTTAGTATCCATACAATGTAGCATAAGACTCTGTTAGTATCCATACAATGTAGCATAAGCCTCTTTTAGTATCCATACAATGTAGCATAAGACTCTGTTAGTATCCAGACGATGTAGCATAAGCCTCTGTTAGTATCCATACAATATAGCATAAGCCTCTGTTAGTATCCAGACAATAGAGCATAAGCCTCTGTTAGTATCCAGACAATGTAGCATAAGCCTCTGTTAGTATCCAGACAATGTAGCATAAGCCTCTGTTAGTATCCAGACAATGTAGCATAAGCCCCTGTTAGTATCCATACAATAGAGCATGAGCCTCTGTTAGTATCCATACAATGTAGCATAAGCCCCTGTTAGTATCCATACAATAGAGCATAAGCCCCTGTTAGTATCCATACAATGTAGCATAAACCCCTGTTAGTATCCAGACAATGTAGCATAAACCTCTGTTAGTATCCATACAATGTAGCATAAGCCTCTGTTAGTATCCAGACAATGTAGCATAAGCCTCTGTTAGTATCCAGACAATGTAGCATAAGCCCCTGTTAGTATCCATACAATGTAGCATAAACCTCTGTTAGTATCCATACAATGTAGCATAAGCCTCTGTTAGTATCCAGACGATGTAGCATAAGCCTCTGTTAGTATCCATACAATGGAGCATAAACCTCTGTTAGTATCCAGACAATGGAGCATAAGCCCCTGTTAGTATCCAGACAATAGAGCATAAGCCCCTGTTAGTATCCAGACAATGGAGCATAAGCCCCTGTTAGTATCCATACAATGGAGCATAAACCTCTGTTAGTATACAGACAATGGAGCATAAGCCCCTGTTAGTATCCAGACAATGGAGCATAAGCCCCTGTTAGTATCCATACAATGGAGCATAAACCTCTGTTAGTATACAGACAATGGAACATAAGCCTCTGTTAGTATCCAGACAGTGTAGCATAAGCCCCTGTTAGTATCCAGACAATGAAGCATAAGCCCCTGTTAGTATCCATACAATAGAGCATAAGCCCCTGTTAGTATCCATACAATGAAGCATAAGCCCCTGTTAGTATCCAGACAGTGTAGCATAAGCCTCTGTTAGTATCCATACAATGTAGCATAAGCTTCTGTTAGTATCCATACAATGTAGCATAAGCCTCTGTTAGTATCCATACAATGTAGCATAAGCCCCTGTTAGTATCCAGACAATGAAGCATAATCCCCTGTTAGTATCCATACAATGTAGAATAAGCCCCTGTTAGTATCCAGACAATAGAGCATGATCCACTGTTAGTATCCATACAATGTAGCATAAGCCCCTGTTAGTATCCATACAATGTAGCATAAACCTCTGTTAGTATCCATACAATGTAGCATAAACCTCTGTTAGTATCCATACAATGTAGCATAAGCCTCTGTTAGTATCCAGACGATGTAGCATAAGCCCCTGTTAGTATCCAGACAATGGAGCATAAACCTCTGTTAGTATCCAGACAATGAAGCATAAACCTCTGTTAGTATCCATACAATGTAGCATAAGCCTCTGTTAGTATCCAGACGATGTAGCATAAGCCCCTGTTAGTATCCAGACAATGGAGCATAAGCCTCTGTTAGTATCCATACAATTTAGCATAGCCCCTGTTAGTATCCAGACAATGAAGCATAAGCCTCTGTTAGTATCCAGACAATGAAGCATAAGCCTCTTTTAGTACCATACAATGTAGCATAAGCCTCTGTTAGTATCCAGACGATGTAGCATAAGCCCCTGTTAGTATCCAGACAATGAAGCATAAGCCTCTGTTAGTACCATACAATGTAGCATAAGCCTCTGTTAGTATCCAGACAATGAAGCATAAGCCTCTGTTAGTATCCATACAATAGAGCATGAGCCCCTGTTAGTATCCATACAATAGAGCATAAGCCCCTGTTAGTATCCAGACAATGTAGCATAAGCCTCTGTTAGTATCCATACAATGTAGCATAAACCTCTGTTAGTATCCATACAATAGAGCATAAGCCCCTGTTAGTATCCAGACAATATAGCATAAGCCTCTGTTAGTATCCATACAATGTAGCATAAACCCATGTTAGTATCCATACAATGTAGCATAAACCTCTGTTAGTATCCATACAATGTAGCATAAGCCTCTGTTAGTATCCAGACGATGTAGCATAAGCCCCTGTTAGTATCCATACAATGTAGCATAAACCTCTGTTAGTATCCATACAATGTAGCATAAACCTCTGTTAGTATCCAGACAATAGAGCATAAGCCTCTGTTAGTATCCAGACAATGGAGCATAAGCCCCTGTTAGTATCCAGACAATAGAGCATAAGCCTCTGTTAGTATACAGACAATGGAACATAAGCCTCTGTTAGTATCCAGACAGTGTAGCATAAGCCCCTGTTAGTATCCAGACAATGAAGCATAAGCCCCTGTTAGTATCCATACAATAGAGCATAAGCCCCTGTTAGTATCCATACAATGAAGCATAAGCCCCTGTTAGTATCCAGACAATGTAGCATA
This sequence comes from Nematostella vectensis, assembly GCF_932526225.1. Classification (NCBI taxonomy): domain Eukaryota; kingdom Metazoa; phylum Cnidaria; class Anthozoa; order Actiniaria; family Edwardsiidae; genus Nematostella; species Nematostella vectensis. Next base: position 17,538,029 of record NC_064040.1, on the reverse strand, counting down.
AGCTTCTGTTAGTATCCATACAATGTAGCATAAGCCTCTGTTAGTATCCATACAATGTAGCATAATCCTCTGTTAGTATCCAGACAATGAAGCATAAGCCCCTGTTAGTATCCATACAATAGAGCATAAGCCCCTGTTAGTATCCATACAATGAAGCATAAGCCTCTGTTAGTATCCATACAATGTAGCATAAGCTTCTGTTAGTATCCATACAATGTAGCATAAGCCTCTGTTAGTATCCATACAATGTAGCATAAGCCCCTGTTAGTATCCAGACAATGAAGCATAATCCCCTGTTAGTATCCATACAATGTAGAATAAGCCCCTGTTAGTATCCAGACAATAGAGCATGATCCACTGTTAGTATCCATACAATGTAGCATAAGCCCCTGTTAGTATCCATACAATGTAGCATAAACCTCTGTTAGTATCCATACAATGTAGCATAAACCTCTGTTAGTATCCATACAATGTAGCATAAGCCTCTGTTAGTATCCAGACGATGTAGCATAAGCCCCTGTTAGTATCCAGACAATGGAGCATAAACCTCTGTTAGTATCCAGACAATGAAGCATAAACCTCTGTTAGTATCCATACAATGTAGCATAAGCCTCTGTTAGTATCCAGACGATGTAGCATAAGCCCCTGTTAGTATCCAGACAATGGAGCATAAGCCTCTGTTAGTATCCATACAATTTAGCATAGCCCCTGTTAGTATCCAGACAATGAAGCATAAGCCTCTGTTAGTATCCAGACAATGAAGCATAAGCCTCTGTTAGTACCATACAATGTAGCATAAGCCTCTGTTAGTATCCAGACGATGTAGCATAAGCCCCTGTTAGTATCCAGACAATGAAGCATAAGCCTCTGTTAGTATCCATACAATGTAGCATAAGCCTCTGTTAGTATCCAGACAATGAAGCATAAGCCTCTGTTAGTATCCATACAATAGAGCATGAGCCCCTGTTAGTATCCATACAATAGAGCATAAGCCCCTGTTAGTATCCAGACAATGTAGCATAAGCCTCTGTTAGTATCCATACAATGTAGCATAAACCTCTGTTAGTATCCATACAATAGAGCATAAGCCCCTGTTAGTATCCAGACAATATAGCATAAGCCTCTGTTAGTATCCATACAATGTAGCATAAACCCATGTTAGTATCCATACAATGTAGCATAAACCTCTGTTAGTATCCATACAATGTAGCATAAGCCTCTGTTAGTATCCAGACGATGTAGCATAAGCCCCTGTTAGTATCCATACAATGTAGCATAAACCTCTGTTAGTATCCATACAATGTAGCATAAACCTCTGTTAGTATCCAGACAATAGAGCATAAGCCTCTGTTAGTATCCAGACAATGGAGCATAAGCCCCTGTTAGTATCCATACAATGTAGCATAAGACTCTGTTAGTATCCATACAATGTAGCATAAGCCTCTTTTAGTATCCATACAATGTAGCATAAGACTCTGTTAGTATCCAGACGATGTAGCATAAGCCTCTGTTAGTATCCATACAATATAGCATAAGCCTCTGTTAGTATCCAGACAATAGAGCATAAGCCTCTGTTAGTATCCAGACAATGAAGCATAAGCCCCTGTTAGTATCCAGACAATGTAGCATAAACCTCTGTTAGTATCCATACAATGTAGCATAAGCCTCTGTTAGTATCCAGACAATGTAGCATAAGCCTCTGTTAGTATCCAGACAATGTAGCATAAGCCCCTGTTAGTATCCATACAATAGAGCATGAGCCTCTGTTAGTATCCATACAATGTAGCATAAGCCCCTGTTAGTATCCATACAATAGAGCATAAGCCCCTGTTAGTATCCATACAATGTAGCATAAGCCCCTGTTAGTATCCAGACAATGTAGCATAAACCTCTGTTAGTATCCATACAATGTAGCATAAGCCTCTGTTAGTATCCAGACAATGTAGCATAAGCCTCTGTTAGTATCCAGACAATGTAGCATAAGCCCCTGTTAGTATCCATACAATAGAGCATAAGCCCCTGTTAGTATCCATACAATAGAGCATGAGCCTCTGTTAGTATCCATACAATGTAGCATAAGCCCCTGTTAGTATCCATACAATAGAGCATGAGCCCCTGTTAGTATCCATACAATGTAGCATAAACCTCTGTTAGTATCCATACAATGTAGCATAAGCCTCTGTTAGTATCCAGACGATGTAGCATAAGCCTCTGTTAGTATCCATACAATGGAGCATAAACCTCTGTTAGTATCCAGACAATGGAGCATAAGCCCCTGTTAGTATCCAGACAATAGAGCATAAGCCCCTGTTAGTATCCAGACAATGGAGCATAAGCCCCTGTTAGTATCCATACAATGGAGCATAAACCTCTGTTAGTATACAGACAATGTAGCATAAACCTCTGTTAGTATCCATACAATGTAGCATAAGCCTCTGTTAGTATCCAGACGATGTAGCATAAGCCCCTGTTAGTATCCAGACAATGGAGCATAAGCCCCTGTTAGTATCCAGACAATGAAGCATAAGCCCCTGTTAGTATCCATACAATAGAGCATAAGCCCCTGTTAGTATCCATACAATGAAGCATAAGCCCCTGTTAGTATCCAGACAGTGTAGCATAAGCCTCTGTTAGTATCCATACAATGTAGCATAAGCCCCTGTTAGTATCCATACAATGTAGCATAAGCCTCTGTTAGTACCCATACAATGTAGCATAAGCCCCTGTTAGTATCCAGACAATGAAGCATAATCCCCTGTTAGTATCCATACAATGTAGAATAAGCCCCTGTTAGTATCCAGACAATAGAGCATGATCCACTGTTAGTATCCATACAATGTAGCATAAGCCCCTGTTAGTATCCATACAATGTAGCATAAACCTCTGTTAGTATCCATACAATGTAGCATAAACCTCTGTTAGTATCCATACAATGTAGCATAAGCCTCTGTTAGTATCCAGACGATGTAGCATAAGCCCCTGTTAGTATCCAGACAATGTAGCATAAGCCTCTGTTAGTATCCATACAATGTAGCATAAGCCCCTGTTAGTATCCAGACAATGAAGCATAAGCCCCTGTTAGTATCCATACAATAGAGCATAGGCCTCTGTTAGTATCCATACAATATAGCATAAGCCCCTGTTAGTATCCATACAATGTAGCATAAACCTCTGTTAGTATCCAGACGATGTAGCATAAACCTCTGTTAGTATCCATACAATGTAGCATAAACCTCTGTTAGTATCCATACAATGTAGCATAAGCCTCTGTTAGTATCCAGACGATGTAGCGTAAGCCCCTGTTAGTATCCATACAATGTAGCATAAACCTCTGCTAGTATCCATACAATGTAGCATAAACCTCTGTTAGTATCCATACAATGTAGCATAAACCTCTGTTAGTATCCATACAATGTAGCATAAGCCTCTGTTAGTATCCAGACGATGTAGCATAAGCCCCTGTTAGTATCCATACAATGTAGCATAAACCCCTGTTAGTATCCATACAATGTAGCATAAACCTCTGTTAGTATCCATACAATGTAGCATAAGCCTCTGTTAGTATCCAGACGATGTAGCATAAGCCCCTGTTAGTATCCATACAATGGAGCATAAGCCTCTGTTAGTATCCATACAATGGAGCATAAGCCTCTGTTAGTATCCAGACAATGGAGCATAAGCCCCTGTTAGTATCCATACAATAGAGCATAAACCTCTGTTAGTATCCAGACAATGGAGCATAAGCCCCTGTTAGTATCCAGACAGTGGAGCATAAACCTCTGTTAGCTATCCAGACAATGTAGCATAAGCCTCTGTTAGTATCCAGACAATGTAGCATAAGCCTCTGTTAGTTTCTAGACAATGTAGCATAAGCCTCTGTTAGTATCCAGACAATGGAGCATAAGCCCCTGTTAGTATCCAGACAATGGAGCATAAGCCTCTGTTAGTATCCATACAATAGAGCATAAGCCTCTGTTAGTATCCAGACAATGGAGCATAAGCCCCTGTTAGTATCCATACAATAGAGCATAAGCCCCTGTTAGTATCTATACATTAGAGCATAAGCCCCTGTTAGTATACAGACAATGTAGCATAAGCCCCTGTTAGTATCCATACAATGTAGCATAAGCCTCTGTTAGTATCCAGACAATGTAGCATAAGCCCCTGTTAGTATCCATACAATAGAGCATGAGCCTCTGTTAGTATCCAGACAATGTAGCATAAAGCCCATGTTAATATCCAGACAATGGAGCATAAGCCCCTGGGGAAAGTGTACAATTTCATGGCAACATAGAAATTTGTGTTAACATTGCATATTTTCTTTCAGCTCGATCCCGTATTAACGTTGCTTGATGGGACGTGGATTGTCAGACACATGAGATTGTGGTACGTCGTATGCCTGCGAAATCTTAGAATATTTCTGCTGAAATGGATATTCATACACACCAGACTGTTGTGGATTCGAACACTTGCCAAGACATGTAAAATCATTAAAACATGATATTCTTGTATCAACAAAAAAGATGTTAGCTACATACATTTCAATAAAGCGAGAAGTATCCAATCACTGGCTAAACGATAATTTCACTCCAAAATAATGTCCTATTAGTCATGAATAAACCATTCGCATCCCTACTGGACGCTTTTTATCTAAATAAATACAAACACCAACTTCCCCAGCTGGGACTGCTTTGGACACACAAAAGCGCCATTTAAAATTCACATAAATTTGGGTGTTTTGTAAAAACGCCAGAAGCATTTCATTGGGCTTTTTCATTACTTGTTTGTTTTGGATCGAGATCATTCGAGAGGTTTTGTGTGCATTACACGTTGGATGTGGGATTTGTTTAGATTAGTTTGTCGGATCCATCATAACTTTCCCTAGTAACTTGTCAAGTCAGGGATCCGGACACGAACAGGCAAGAAAACAATGGTAAAAACATTGTGGGAAGAAAAAAAATTACGCCGCATGGGTCGAGTTAGAGCCAACAACGCAAAAAAGGCAAATACAACCAGTAGAGATTCGTGGTGAGCTTATGTCATGTAAGATCATATAGGCTTCATATGCCGTTCAAATAACCTTGTATTTTTCTTTGCTCTAGGCCAGGCACAGGGGTTCTCATGGAAATCTCCATTCTGAACATCGCCGGAAATGATACTTTGAAATTATTCAAAGAGCGTATGTTGCTAGCCCTAGCTGAGAAGGAGTTAAACCATAATGCAACGCATATCGGCGGTATGTACTGCCTAATGCTGACATGTGTTAAAAGTTGAGGAGTATAATGACCTTCATTGTGGTGGTGTTTAGTTGGTGTTGTGATACCAAAGACAATGATAAGGTGATGATGAAAAATGGTGATAGATATTAACCATGGTGAAGCTGATGCTGGTTGGCTATAATGATGGTGATGATGATGATGGCAGTGATGATGGTAGTGATGATGATGATGGTAGTGATGATGGTAGTGATGATGATGGTGATGATGAAGATGGTGGTGATGATGGTAGTGAAAATGATGGTGATGATGATGATGGTGGTGATGATGGTAGTGAAAATTATGATGATGGTGGTGTTGATGGTAGTGTTGATGGTAGTGATGGTGGTTATGGGATAAGAACGATGACTATGCCCATAATAATGGTGGCAGTCGAGATAACTATAGTTTTGATGATGAGGGTGGTGTTAATAATATGATACTAATGCTGCTGGTGATAGAAAAAATGATGAAAGTGGTTATATGGAGGCGGTATCAGTGATATTCATGCTGTTAATGCTGATGACAACGATGATTTTTATTCATTTATTCTAGCTTATGGTGCAAGCTGCATGCCTCCATACATTAGGGTCCACATCAGCAAAAACTCATCCGCTCCAACCCTTTTTATGTGCAGCGAGCATCGTTACCTGTTATCCACGACTCTTTTTTCCTGTGGAGATGTAAAATACGACTGGTCCTTTTGGACACTTAACAAAACTGAAGTAACGGGACCTCGTAATACAATTACAACAACCAAACATGCCTTAATCAAAGCTGCATCTTTAAAGGCAGGCGATTATTTCGTTAGACTTAGCGCAAGTGTGGACTACGTTCAAGGCATGGTCAGCTACAGCTATGGTTTTGTTAGGGTTACCGCAGCAAAACCACGTGTAAAGTTTCTCAGGAATGAGTCATCTTTCTTTCTATGGGCTGATGATCCATGGATAAGAATAAACGTGTCTCTTGTCACGCCCAACACGTGTCCGCCAGACCAAGCATACGTAAACATCACATCACAGTATACAGTGTATTGGTTTTGCTGGAGATATCCTGAGTCTATGCGTTTCTATAAGGAGGGAGATCTTGATACCATCCCTGTAGTGGATCAAATACCAAGACCAGAAAAGGACAATGGGGGCTGTTTTGGTAGAGGTCCTGGCAGAATGAATGTCACCAAGGATTGGTATCTGTTGGACCCCTCAAGGATAGTGCCCAGAGGGGAGTCTATATATATAGGCGCTCGAGTGGTCATGGGGAATGTCATAGTTGATTACTCATACGACACCTATCAAATTGATGAACCGCTAGGGAAGAGCAATATAAGGTAGGAATGGTGACGCTGACGAGCAGACAGACAGATGTACGGGTAAACAGACCAAAACACAGACAGACCACTTGATGGATGGCTAAACGGACGGATCGAGAGATAAATAAGCAGAATAATGTAGGATGTACAGACGAATGGGAGAAACTGCGGCGAAACATACGGGGTTTTTGTGCATTATTAATGTTCTGTGCTTTTCTCTTCAGCATATCAACACCAGAAGCAAAGCTGTCAGCAACGTCAACAATGACACTCCCATTATCATCAACAACACTCTTATCTTCACCCTTATCATCATCTTCTTTATTAATCACATCACTTTTATCGTCGTTATCATCATTATCACAGTCTCCATCTTTGTTGGCACCACTATTATCATCAGCTTCAACCTCTACGTTGCCATCGTTACCCATCAAAACAATCACAACTTTTACACGGTCTGCTGACACATCTCTTAATGTCACCCTCCTGACGCCTACGAGTGCTTTTGCAATTTCCACCACAGTAACTAGAAATGGTTAGTTTTAATTATTGCTAATATTACCACAGTTACTACATACGGTTAGTTTTTTAATGCCGATATTACAAAAGCAACTACAAATGGTAAGGGTTCTTTTTAACTGGTACCACGGACCAGCGTCCCCAGCGGCTAGTTCTTTTACATCCTAAAATATAAGTTGATAAAGTGAGATGAGAGACGGTGCCTTATCCAAGAGGAAGAGGGATTCACAGTCCGAGTGGGAGTCTGGGTAATTATACAGTTGACCCGACCTTCGTGTACTTCAGCCAGCCATCTATAGGTCTGTCATATTTATATTAAAAAAGATATATATTTATCTATTGATTAGTTTATTTTTATACTTGCTATTGCCGATGTTTTTTTTTCTGCTTGCTTCTTCTTGTGCTCTTGCTTTTATCGCTTTATTTTACCTTCCTATTATTCCTTATTCTTCTTTTGTTCTTGTCCTTTTTTTCTTCTTGTTCTTGTTCTTTTTCTTCTTCTTCTTCATCTTCTTGTTGTTGTTCTTGTGCTCTTTCTACTCCTTCTTAGATTATATTATTATTCTTTGTCTCTTGTCTTCTTCTTTCTTCTCGCTGTTCTTGTTCTTTTTCTTCTTGTTATTCTTGCTCTTCGTCTTTTCCTTCTTGTTGTTGTTGTTTTTCTTTTCCTACCTCTTCTTTTTTTTTTTTTTTTGTTCTTCTACCTCTTCCTTTTGTTCCTTCTCGTTGCTGTTTTGTTCGTGTGCTTTTTCTTCTTGTTCTTTTCTTCTGTTGTTGTTCTTTTTTTTCTTGTTCTTGTGCTTTTTCTTCTTATCGTTCTTCTTGTTGTTGATGTGCTTTCTTGTTCCCCCTCATCTACTTCTTTCCATTGCTAGTATTCACATGTTTTTCTTCCATCCTTAGCAAACAGCCGTTGTTCTGTACCCACGGCGCGAATCTCGTCCCTGGGCAGGTCCCTCTTGAACCCACTCACTGTTCCACGTTCCAAATCCCATACCATTAAGGGAGAAGTCGATCTAAACTGTGACTCTATCAATGGAACACGATTCCTATGGACAGTGCGCGCAGTCAATATATCCGGTGACATCACAAGTGATGAGCAGATAGTGGGTGTCAACAGCGCACAGTGGACCATCAGCAAGCATTCACTTGCGTACGGAATGTACATTGTGCAGTTCACGGTCCATACATCAGGAGAGCGTGACTACACCGCTATAGACTATGGGATCCTTAACATCGTACAGTCCCCTCTCGTAGCCGTTGTGCTCGGCGGAGATTTCGTTGTTCGAGGTCGAGATCAGATGATAAATTTGGATGCGTCAAATTCTTATGACCCGGATGTTGGACGTGAGTTGTATGATGAGATGTCTTTCACGTGGTTGTGTCGTGTTCAAGGCGAACTCTGGCCGCAGTCGGATCTGACATCTCTGCCTTATGTGACCCAGGCTTCCGCATCAGGGGCTGGATGTTTTGGGACTGGTATAGGGCGGCTGAGAGGGTTGCCGAATAACCCAAGGCGGTTGGTTATCGAAAAAGGTCTGTTGCAGGAGAATCGAAACTACGAGTTCGTAATTGTTGTGAGAAAAGGAAATCGTGAGAGTCTTGGCCAGCAAGTTGTCTCCATCATACTTGGAGATCCATTGGTGACATATTTGAGGTAAATTTTGAAATCATAACATTTTGTACTATTGTTATATTATGTTTGGACGGGCATGCGAGGTTGCTATGTGCATAATGCTGGTACTCACTTAAAAACGCGCCAATTTACGCCTGAAATTCTGGAATCATTATGCTTTCGAATCATTTTATTGAAAAAACAATATGCTAAGGCTGTTAGACAACGTCGTTTCAATGGATTGAAATAAAAAATTGCTTTTGGTTGACGTAGTTTTTGTTTAAGAACGTTTAAATTAAGCAAAAAGACAAAAGCGTGCGCAACATCACGCCAGTTGCCTTACGAATAATTTGAAATAATGTATTGTATGTAAAAGTCTATAACATATTTTGGATTGATAATGCCCAAATTTTTCGTTTTTTGTTCCGATAATAATTCATAAGTTATTGCGGTTTTTTTAGGCCTGACCATTTGTCCCCCTTAAATGTACACTTCCCGAGAACTTAAAAAGTTGTATTTTCTTATGTTATTCGATGCATAAATCATATACAATAAAAATCGACATACGTTTGACTACGACTGTCAATAAAATGCAGTCGTTTGATAGACTTTTTTATATAGAATTTTTTATTTTATTTTTTTATCATTAATAGTGTTATAATGTCTACAAAAAAACAATTTCATAAAAAACAACAGCAATTAAAAAAAGAAAAGAAAAATCACATAATGAAGTTACGGAGTCAAGTTTTCCTTAGTTGAAAATGATGCATTGTAAAAGTATTATGTATAACGGAATGAGCTTTTTCCATTTGTTTAAATGAACTATTGTGGAATTCTTATCTATTATATTTAATTTTTTTCTGTTTGGATCAATTTCCTCTTAAAAATATAGAAATTAGGAATTTGCGACTTGAGCTTACACGAAAAAATGAAATGTTTTGCCGCCAAGATAATATGATTCAGCAAGGTCTGTTTGTTGCTCTATTTGAAAATACTCGCAATTTAAAACTGCTGCTTTTACCCGGTGAAAACGGCCGCTACAGGCCCGCTAGCATCCTCTCTTGAAAAACTGTATGCCCGCTGGACCGTACTTTGAAGAAGGCAAATGAAGGCCCGCTGGCGGGCCTCTAAAGATATGCCGGCTAAACACCCGCTAGCGTGCCTTGACGAACGCCCGCTATATTTTGCCCGCTAGCGTGAATCTAAAGACAGGCCCGCTACTTGCCCGCTAGCGTGCCTTCTAAGACATGCCCGCTTAATGCCCGCTAGCGTGCCTTTTCAGTAAGGTAAAAGGGAAGAAAACAGAACTCTGTTTGTGCTGGGCAAAACCGGACTTGGGCTAGCCGGGCCATTTTAGTGACTTTTGGGTCTTTGACGCTTGCCAGCTGGGCGGGCAAAACTGCCCGTAGTATAAAGCCTGTAGAAAGCGTAAAGCTCATTTATATGACGATCAACGGACGGCAGCGGGCTGTCGGGAACCTAAACGGGCGTTGAACGAAAAATAACAGGCTTTATAGACGGTAGCGGGTGTCAAACGGAGGGTAAGGGGCCTTGTCGATGGAAGCGGGCTTCATGGACGCTAGAGGGCATTGAAAGGACGGTAGCGGGATTTCTGGACGCCAGCAGACATTTAACAGACAACAGCGGGCCGCTAGCGGGCGTCGCCTGCCTTTGCAAGACACAAGCGGGCTTCAAGAGACATCTGCGAGGGAAGGCACGCTAGCGGGTTTAAGAGACATCAGCGATGGAAGGCACGCTAGCGGGTTTAAGAGACATCAGCGAGGGAAGGCACGCTAGCGGGCTTCAAGAGACATCAGCGAGGGAAGGCACGCTAGCGGGCTTTCTCTAGATCTTGTTAACAAGCGGGCTTCAAGAGACATCAGCGAGGGAAAGGCACGCTAGCGGGCTTTCTCTAGATCTTGTTAATAAGCGGTCTTATTGCACGGTAGCGGCTGTAAAAATGACGCCACCGCGCAAAATCTACGTTACGCGAGTTGTTACCATTATCATGCACATAGCCAGGTATGCAAGGGGTTATTGATCAACAAAGAGTGAATGACATGAAAAAAATTGACTGGTGAGGCCAAACGCAAGCGTGGATATAAATAATATTAGCTATTCCTTTTTCGGTTTTGTTTCCGTATCCGAACCCTCCCCGGCTCCGTGACTGATATTACCGCAACCACTTTACACAACACAAGATTTATTTTACACGTGTTTAAGTAATTCATTGTAAAAAAATGGTCATACAATACAATTAAACGGATTCACAGTTAATACATAAACAAATAAACAAAAAACAAGTTTACATACATTCAGGGTGCCAAGTCAATTTCAACAAATACTCCGACTTCCAAAACAAACATACTCAGTTTTACTCCCTTTCCCGCCCTTTGCGGGGCGCCCCAGGTAGAGAAGGGATCACAGGCATCCCGCGCAGGGAAACGTCACAACAGGTTTATTTAATTTACATGGCGCTTGAGAAAAGAGAAAAGTTAAAAAGAAAAGTGCAAATTTGTAAATATTGCCAAAGCCAACAACCAGTCTTCTCAATGTTTTATTTTGAGCTCCAGGATCTTCTCGTCTCGCATATCTTTTAGATTGAGGCATTTAATCTATTCAGCAAGCAGATTAAAATTCGATATTTTTCCTACTTTTTCAGATGCAAGTTTAACTGCGGTGGCAAAGTGAATCCTTCCTCTAAATTAAGCCTGGACGTTTTGTGTGATGGCGGAATTTGCACAGCCGATACTTCCTATTCTTGGTCGCTATCTGTCCAGTCTGGCACCGACTCTACCGGACAGCTGACATTTCAACCAATCACTGATTCGCTAGAGCAGCTGACGTCAACTGCACTGACTGCCCCTAGCATCGTTATCAACCCATTTTCTTTGACTGGTGGAGTAACGTATCGTTCTGAAGTAATAGTCACGTCACCAGGTCGAGCAGCGAGCTCTAATCAATATTTGTTCACGACAAATCAGCCTCCTTCCGGAGGGTCGTGCCACATCAGTCCGACTATAGGATTGGCTATGATTACGTCGTTTAACATGAGTTGTACGGGATGGCAAGACAATGAAACCCCCCCTTGAATACCAATTCAGGTAACTGACGACAAGGCTTTAATTTTTCTCTGTATGCTACACTTATTTCTATATAATTCTTATTTGGATGCACAGTATCCACAGTATAAAGAGTTTTTATTGGTTTTATTAATCCTCCTGAGTTTTGCTAAAACTAGCCCTAAAGCCCTAATAAAGACAAAGTTATCAAAATATGTGATTTGAGGAGATTTTTTGTTACGACGAAGATCTAGCCCCGGCGGATAAACTTACATAACCTTATTAATACCAGGTGAGGGGGCACTATTAGCTCAACGGTGTTAAACTATCACCCATTAGCTGGCGTCACTTCACTGGATCCCCCATTGACATCGAATTCTTTTTCTAGATACCGGAAGTCGGATGGTACATACGCATTGATTTATTACGGAGACAAAATGGAGACATCCGCTGTACTTCCGGCCGGCCGCGAAGAGAATGACTTTAATTTTGATATCGAGGCTACCGTGTCTGATTCTATGGGAGCTGCAAATCAAACCACCCTTCGCGTTCAGGTAAAGCATCGATGCCGGAAAGTGAGGAACGGGGCGTCATCATTAGTCAGATGCCGGAAAGTGAGAAACAAGGCGTCATCATTAGTCAGATTACGTGTGCGGAGACAGTGTTTTCTTAAAAGATTGCTATTACTGGAAACAATTTCGAAAACAATTTGTAAGGTATTTTGATTTTGTTCAATTATATAATTCGGTATACTGAATTTCCTTAACTCGGACTCCCATCTTTTACTTTCTAATTTGAAACCATTGACATCGATAACTTGAGCTTCCGATAACTCGGACCATTATCTATTTTCACGATTACTATTACATTGCAATATGGTAAGTCGAAGTGCCCCTTTATTTAATTGGCGTGCATTGTTAACCACAGGTAACCCCACAACAGCTATCACCCAATAACAATATCTTAACTACCACGCTCGAGAGGCTGACGGTGGGCCGCCACAGCAGCTTGGGAACCCTGTTGCAGTCCGGTGAGATTGGTGGCGCCACACAGCTTGCTAATGCTGTGTTGAGTACACTAGATGATCTGGATAACTCTACACAAAACCACACCGTCAGCAAGGAAAGTAAAATAACAGTAAGTATGATCTTAACGGAGCTGTTGTTGAAAACATTAGGAAGCTGGACCGATCCTCCGTTCGAGGATCAGATAGAAACGAATAATATGTTCTCGCGCAAGCGAAGTATATGTTTATTACTATTAACGTTAAAAAAAGTGTCATTAGCCGCGGTAAGTAGTTTCGGGAAAACGTCCCTCTTTCCCCTAAAATTTGTGGATGGTTCATTTTTTGCATTTCTTTCAATAATATTGGCGCCATCCTTCTCCCCTAAACAATATATCCTGATTAAGAATACCCAGATCTTTTATCTAAGTAGTACTTAGTGTTTACCATGTCTGTGACCTACATTATGATTTAGATAAAAGAGGAAATTTTTTTGGGTCTTGCCAACGTCAAAGTTGATAGCATAAAGATAATCACACAGACGTCTGCAGTCTTTGCCACTGGAACGAACAACAAAGATGATTTGTCACACACCTCACAGGTAATGCAAACTAGTGCCGTCTTTTAACATAGTGCAACAACACCACAACACCGCGACACCACAACACCGCAACACCAAAACACCGCGAAACCACAACACCGCGATACCACAACACCGCGATACCGCAACACAACAACACCGCAACACCGCGATACCACAACAACACGATACCACAACACCGCGATACCACAACACCACGATACCACAACACCGCGATACCGCAACACAACAACACCGCAACACCGTGACACCGCGATACCACAACACCACGATACCACAACACCGCGATACCACAACACCACGATACCGCAACACCGTGACACCGCGATACCACAACACCACGATACCACAACACCGCGATACCACAACACCACGATACCACAACACCGCGATACCACAACACCAAAACATAGTAACACCACAAAACCTGATTTTCACATTTTTGATGTATACGCCGTACTTTGGATACCTGACATCGTCTTCCCTCTCAACAGGAAATAACACTTAAGACGTTTGACTCCTACGCCGAGGTCCTGGAAAAAAAATCCAAAGATGATGACCAGGATCCGCACGAGATGGAAAAAGCGGCGAAAAACCTTCTACACGGGACGGGAAACATACTAGCGGCGGCTTCAGACGAAGCGAAGGTGTACGGCACAGAGGCGAGCAAAACAACCGACAAAACGAAACAAGAGGTGCAAAGAAAACTCACTTGAACCCCTGATAACATGAATATCCGTATAAAAAAATTTGTTTTACCTACTTTTGATAACCTTTTGATTTCCTGGAGGCTTGAGGTTATTCAAAGTGCTGTTTTATGATGTATGATATAAAAATATCACAATTATAGTTTAGGTCGTACCGTAAGGGAGTGTTCATTAAATACACCGATGGGGGAGGGAAGACATGGTGGGGGGAGGGGGGGGGGGGGTGCGTAAATTTTAGCAACCAAAAGGGGGGCTCCTAAAAAAAACGGTCCTGTACTTTTCAGCTTTGATTTTTACTGATACGATCTAGTTTTTAGCAAAATACAAATAAAATATTAAGTCTAATGATAAATGTATTTAAAACTTTAAAACTGTCTTTATAAACCATAATATAGAATTTTCCAGTATATAACAGTTGTATTAACCGATACAGTTTATCATCAGGATAACAGGAACAAATTGAAATAAACTTCTAAACAGTGGTGGAGCATGCAAATCCCCACAACGATATACATACAATTTTAAATAGGAAATAGAGAAAAGTGAATTTATACTCCAACCGACCACGTACTCGCCAGACCGTAAAACTTGGAATTTCACGTCGTGTGTTGGCGGAGAAAGACAGAACGCATTTTCACGTGCAGCCTTTCATTTCTTAAATAAATTCCATTGTTTTCTACCGTCGCCGTACTACACCTTTTGTTGTTAATTACAAGGAAATCTACATTCATTTGCGGCAATTTACGATCAATAACGCGAATATACATTCATTTTCGTCATATAGCACTCATTTGAGTGAACACAAATTTCATTAGCGATATTTACATCGCCAGTAACATTCAATCGCAAAGATCGACAGTCATTCGCGCCTTTCGTCATTCAAAAGCAAAAAATGTACTTTAATCTGCGTGTTTATTCGATCATTAACAAAAAATCTATAGACAAATGTGTGAATTGTCAGTCATATGGATTTAACTTATATTTAGTGTTTATTGACATCTTTAACAAAAAGAGTGAATTCAATTGAATTTATAGACAACCATTTATACGGACATGACATAAACTAGTGCGATTATACAAACATTTAGACCTTCTTTGCATTCATTAACCAAAAATCTTTTTTTCAATAAAACAATAGATAATTTGAGTGTTTTTTTACCAAACTAGATATTTTATAAGCTTTCGCATTCTGACAAAAGGTTATTCAACCCTTTCCAAACAAATAACGGTATAAATGTAGACAACATTGTACATTTTTTTTCTGTTCGGCAATACTGTACAGTTC
The DNA here is from genome assembly GCF_932526225.1 of Nematostella vectensis. Taxonomy (NCBI): domain Eukaryota; kingdom Metazoa; phylum Cnidaria; class Anthozoa; order Actiniaria; family Edwardsiidae; genus Nematostella; species Nematostella vectensis. Next base: position 17,522,673 of record NC_064040.1, on the reverse strand, counting down.
GTGCCATTGTTCAGTACCGTTGCAATGCCTCCAAGAAATACTGTAGTACCCATACTCGTATCTCAAAGTCCCTATCAACTCGGACAAGTAGGGCAACTTCACAGTATTTATTTTCCTAATTTAAAGACTTTTTTTTGTTTGTTGAGGTCATAAGGAGGGGGGGTCTCGGAAAATGTTAGGGTTCTGAAAGGGGGGGACCGAAAAAAAATTACAATCAAAGGGGGGGCTCCGAAATTTAAGGTGTCTTTAGTAAAAATCTTCTCTCCCCCAAACCCCCCTCCCCCCCCCCCCCCTCAGTGAATTTAATGAACACTCCTTGATTCCAGAAAAATACCAAAATATCTTTGGCCTTTTATTAACCGATTTGCAAATAGTGTGTAAAAAGTATGATATGCGCTTCATGGGACTACACAATCCTGAAAAGCCCATTCTCTGTTTAAAGAGTAAGGAAAGAGCTCTCCAAGCTGACAACCTCATTGCTCGCCTCTCACGGTCGGTACTTGGTCGTAAAGAGGCCGGAGAGAGTCCGACAGTCTTTAAGTCCCTTAAGATGACTGTGATGCTGTCACGTGACCTGCCCGATCGCATTGGAGGACAAGTTTTTGACGAAGGAGGTTGCATGATAGCATTACCTGCAAACCCTTTCAGTCAAAACTCGGCCAGACTGCAGACAGTTGATACTCAGGTAGGCTAGAGACTTCTTCGGTCAAAATCGACCTATTCGCCATCTAATCTAGAGGGATCATGTGTTATGGCGCAATTATTATCCATATTGAAAAAATCTTGATTGTCAAGGTAGGGATTACAAGTGTGTAAATTTTAAGTATTTTGAATATAAAAACTTATAACCCGCAAAATGTTTACCGTGCGACAGGCGAAATCGTGGTCTCCTGATCGATTTACGTAAATTGCGCTATTCTGTCGACGTGATAAATGCTGATGTGCAACTCGAGGAATATTCTGAAAACTATCACTTGCTTACCATAGTGTGTTCGTTGAATAAACGTTTTGTTGAACACGAATAATATAAAATCAATATGTTAACAAGATTACATTCATTGAGAAACCCGAAGCTTACACAATACGTTCTTTTTTTTTCAGCTTCGTGTGATACAATTCAATCCCTACACTTGGGGCGAAATGGCGGCACTTATCACGTCCAAGGTCACAAGTCTTTCATTCCAGGAATCCTCCGGCAAGGCAATCAGTGTCGAAAACCTTAAAGATCCAATCAGAATGATCATTCCACTTTCCCTTCCCTACACTATGCCTCCCCCGATCAGGTCCTTTGTGAAGCCTAGCTCGCCACAAAGGCGAAAAATATATGTACAGGTCGCGGGGTCCTCCTATAAATTAACGGTACAGATAACCTCTGGGCATGTTTCTCTATTTGTGGATCGCAGCAGAGATGTGTCTAAGTCTAAGAACTTACACAAAGCAGTTATTCCTGACGATAACCGCTGCAAGGGGATGTCCGGGTGTGACCCTTACTCTGTGGTGATCCCCGGTAGTGTACTCGCCCAGAAAGGGTACTATTACTACATACTGATGCATCACGCCGAGGAGGGGGAGCAGCCTGAGTCATCCTGTGTGAGGAGAGACTGCGGAAGTCACGGTCGCCAGAAGAGATCTTGCGTTGACATTAAAGACCCCCCTACCACCCCTCCCCCTCAGAACATCACCATAGTACCTAAGTTTGACGCTAAGACTGATGTAAATGTATCACTAAGTGGGAGCATGGCGAGTTGCTTGTATTGGTCCATGGAAAAGCAGGAATGGAGAAGTGAAGGCTGTCAGGTAATTACTCTATGATGAACGCGAGAGTATCATCGCTTGGCCGTAGTAAGAAAATCTTTCCAGACAGGGAAGTGAAAAAACCTCAGATATTTCTTGCATTTTCTGTGGGAAGAAGGTTCCAGTTTATATACGTCCCGAGTCCTAATATATAAATATATAAATAGAGTACGTCTAGTTGCTTATTCCCACATACAATTTCAGTATTCAAAGGCTGTATAAAGCGCAGTGGGTAGACCGGGTCCAAGGATAGCAAAAAAGTGTTCACTGCTGGGGGTGACTCTGCCTTCATTTTATATCCCGACAATCATTTACAATAAAATTGTCTTATTTTTCAAGGCTGGGAATGAGTCCACACCACAGGGGATTGCGTGCGTCTGTAACCATTTGACTTCATTTGGTGGTGATTTCCTGGTCCCGCCTAATCCCATTGATTTCGACGTCGTGATCTTGGCCTTCAGTGATCTTGCCGAGTCAAGAAATTACTCCGTGATCGCGACAGTTGGTACAGTACTAATGGTATACCTGTTTGTGGTCGTGCTGGCTCGGCGTGCTGATCGCAAAGACAGGAAAAAGGTACGGGCTAGCTTGTCTCAGGCAAAAGAGTATGATGAAAGAGAGAGAATGCCCGTCACCCATAAGGACGATCATGGAAGTCATTTGTTAGCAGATAGCCATTTTAAGATTGCGCGAGCTTATCAATCGTCCATTAATCGTGCGTCGCGAGCAAGTACATTCTCTCAATAAACCTTTTCCCTCTGCACTGCACTTCTTTACTTCGCTCGCTCGTTTAATTTTGGCCATAACAAGAATATTTGATTGATTTCTTATGTCAGCCTCTACTTTACATTTTTCTATTTTACGAATCGTTTTTCTAGGATACGCTAGAAAACTCTTCGAAAGATACCAAAAGGCTATAATAGAAGCTAAAAATTAGAGCATATTGCTAGTATTTGCGTGCTCTTTTTTGGTTTTGAAATCTGTTGCCGACCCCTGAGATATCAAATAGGTTGGTTAATTAAGTAAACATAAAACCATGGTACATCCCCACACACTTTTAAATGGTAGTTCAATGCGCTATTGGGAGACTAATGTATGTGTACGCCATTCGTTTCCAGACAGGACCAAAGATTTCACTGAATCAGCGAGGTAGTGACCATGCCTCATATGAAGTCACCATAGCAACCGACATTTGGATCAATAGCGGCACTACGGCTGACGTAGCACTGATCGTATGCGGCGAAAACGCAACCAGTGACGTCATAGTCATACGTCATGCTGATTTTCCCAATAGGATACTATTCGCAAGGGGAAACAACGACCAATTCATTATACACGTTCCCACCCCACTCGGTAAACTTTTGCGCGTTAAAATATGGCATGACAACGAGGGAAATAGTCCGGCCTGGTTACTAAGGAGCGTCACTGTGCATGCCACAAATAGCGAAGACCGCTGGGTTTTTCCTTGTAACCGATGGCTCGCCGTTGACAAGGATGACGGAATGCTTGACTGCACATTGACTCCCCATTATGGTCTGTCAGCTTTAAAAACCTCCTTCGCGGAAAAATCTGCTAACGATTTCGCTGATGACCATTTGTGGGTGTCTGTTGTTGCGAGGAGTCCGTGTAATTTCTTCAGTCGCGTGCAACGCGCAACATGTTGCCTGTCCCTCTTTACGTCTGCCATGATAGCTAACGCCATGTTTTATAACATCGGCGGGAAATCTGAGAAAGTATTCCGTCTTGGTCCAATGGAATTTGGTCTTAGGCAGATAGTCATTGGCGTCCAAAGTGGACTCATTGTTGCTCCAATTAACCTCTTAATTGTCCAACTTTTCAAAATTGGCAGTAAACTTCAAGAAAGCTACCAGGAAAAATACCCAATCCCTGGAAATAGTAGCAAGGACTTTTCATTTGATTACAAGCCACTGAAAAAGAAAGCTGAACGGCCTACTGTGGCCTTGTATGCAGTTGTTACATTTATTGGTTATTTTCTAGCATTTGCGGTAGTCATAACATCAGGAGCTTTCACAATATTCTACAGCATGCAGTGGGGAACAGAAATCAGTAACCAGTGGCTGTCATCTATGCTTGTCTCGTTTGTGCAAGACCTATTCATTCTACAACCGATCAAGATCGTGGTGATCGCAGTCTTGGTCACTCTGATATTCCGTAAAGCAACACGTAACAAGGCAGGGCCTGTGATAGAAACCGCTCGCGTGGAGAGAAACAGGAATTACGAAATCAATGGTAACGACGTCATGTGTGGGTCATTGACAGAAACGGAGAAGGAGGAAGCACGCCAGAGACGAGTAACAGAAAAATCCGCTACGAAAAAGATAAAGCAGATGATCGTGTATGTGGTATTCATGGTCCTTATGTCTGTGGTGTGTTATGGAAACAGAGCGGATCATGGCTTTTACATGACGCAGGCGCTTCAACAGTCATTCCTTAATTTTGACAAGGTAGATCTAACACTATCCCTATTATCACTATCATTCCCACCAATTCCCAAAGGATTTATCCAACCTGGTTTTTCAAGTATTCACCCAAAACCTTCTCAAGTTACCAATAGTTTAGGATGCAACTTACTGTTTAATCATTTGTTTAATTATCACCATCACCTTCACCAGACAAAAAGATCCTACCCCTATACCCCTGCCACGGAGGGAATCTGAAATTTTTTTTTCGAACAAGCACTGTATTTTGGACACTTTTAGCGAGTCGAAACGCTGGAAGAAATTCCCCAGTGATTTTTTGTATTACCACCACATATACCATCCCCATCAATATAATCCTTATACTATCACTATCAAACAATCGGCACTTTCTTAGCTAATACACTAAACGGTTAAAATCTCATTTCTTCCAGATTTCTAAGAAAACTGATTTGATCACGTGGCTAAATGGTTCTCTATTGGCTGGGCTCTACCCTGCTCCTTGGTATAACGGTCTCTCCGAGTCCAACACGGCATATATTGGTGACAAGTGCTCAATATTACTAGGGCTGTCCAGATTGAAACAATCACGTGTACAGACAGGTAAGAGTCCCACTCATCCCTTTCTCACCGCAAATTGTTACGTATTGGACTTTGTGACATGATTACTACCCTACACCTAACCTTAGTCTGGGTGGATGGCATCTCCTCTTGCAAGCCACTGTCTTCTTGTAGATGGCCACGGTTTTTATTGATTAAAATCAATGATTTCCCATATTGAACAGGAGACGGAATTTAGTTCGAAACATTTTCACCTGAATCTTTCTAGTTCTCTCACTCATCTGCTACGCAGACTAAGGTGGTCACTAACCTTGACTAAGTCAAGTGTACGTGCTATTTATTTATTTATTTATTTATTTATTTATTTATTTATTTATTTATTTATTTATTTATTTATTTATTTATTTATTTATTTATTTATTTATTTATTTATTTATTTATTTATTTATTTATTTATTTATTTATTTATTTATTTATTTATTTATTTATTTATTTATTTATTTATTTATTTATTTATTTATTTATTTATTTATTTATTTATTTATTTATTTATTTATTTATCGACCTTTCTCGCCCCTTTTGTCCTTGTTTCAGGCTACTGTACAATACCAAAAGAAGTACGCCTCCGATTCTCCACATGCTATGCATCATACTCACACAGTCGCGAGGACACTACTCTTGCCAACTTCCCAGGCTGGAAACCCTTCACGCCATCACCACTGACGTCACTAAACACAACGTCAGATAACATAACCACGGCACTAACACCAGATAATTGCCCCAAACCTTGGAAATACCATGAGGCAAGCAGTTTAGCCACCCTCCCCTACTGGGGACAGAAAGCAGTGTACGGAGGGGGAGGATTTGTGGCGAATTTGGGATACTCCGAAAGTGTAGCGCGTCGAGTGATTAATGACCTTGCTAGGGATGGCTGGTTTGACAGGCGGACCAGAGCTGTGCTTGCAATATTCTCCGTGTTCAACGCCAACACAGATTACGTCAGCTTTGTTAACTTTCTAGCGGAGGCTCTAACCACAGGAACAATTCGACCGTCGCACAGGATAACCACGATACCTTTATACCCAACAAGCCTTTTGTACTTGGTATTCCAGCTTCTGTTCCTTCTATATGTCATGGGATATTTGGTCCTTATTTGCGTAGAAGTTTACAGAAAGAAGTTGTCCTATTTCAAGGACATATGGAACTGGTTGGAGATGCTGATAATCTTATTCAGCGTCGCCACAACAGCTGTGCAGTTCGTGAAAGGGATATACCTTACCGATATTGTCACCAAAATTAGAAGCAATCCTTATGGAGACTTCAGCTTTGATTATATTGTGATGGGAACAGAGTTAGAAGAGTCATTGATGGCCTGTCTTGTTTTTTTCTCGAGCTTAAAGCTGATGAAGTTAGTCCTGTTGCACGTTCGCGTGGTCGTCATCTCGTCAACAATGCGTGTGTCATTCATACGCTTGTTGCCTTTCTCTTTCATCTTCATCGTGATCCTACTCGCTTATGCTCAACTGGGAATCCTAGTATTCGGTACAATGGAAACGTCCTACGCAACGGTCTACAACGCCTTAGTAACCGAACTGATGCTGTTTATTGGAGGAGATACAAGGATAAATGAGCTAAGAGAAGTGAATAGAGTCATGGCTCCGTTTTACGTCATCTCCTTCATGGTTTTCATGGGGTTCATCTTAATGAACGTGTTTGTTGCGATTCTTAATGAAGCTCAGTTTCAGCAGAAGACGTCGCTTGATGAGCTCTCGAATGACGTGAAGGTGATTGATTTAATTAATGACAAGATTCGCACTGTACTGCGGCTGCCGCCCAAACAAACTAGAAAGGCTGAAACCTTTGTAACAAAAATGCAAGCAAACAGAAGCAATCGACAGATTAGAGACAATAGAGACGATAATGTGGCCAAAGTTGATATGGGCTTAGGAGCCACTGTCCAATACAAGTCATTACCTTGTAAGGACTCTGATAATAGCCGCCAAGGACAAGAAGAGGATAGTCCCCTCGGAAAGCAATTAGAGGATGCAGATACTAGCTTAAGAGTTAGAGTGCAGAGTGATTCAAGAGAAGGTTTAAATGATGATAGTACTATGCGTCGTAAGCTCGCCCGCGCAACGGCGCGGATGATTAAGAGGCAGGAACTTTATAAACACATGAACATCATTCACGACAAGCTTCGACGAGCCCAAGTTCTGCTAGATCTTGTATCGCTTGACGAGACGAGCGTATATATGAAGTTTACAGAGATGTTGCTTAAGGTAGAGAGTGTTCGTGGGTTGTCCGAGAGTTCGCCCACCGTGGAATTCCCCGATTTGGTAGAAAGGCGCACGAGCACGTTGACCCTCTCGGATATGTGGCTTGGCGCGAGTTTGCATAACGAAAACGAGATCAAATCTGTGTTTCCGCGCCCAAAGCCGGTCATCGGTAATGCTAACAAGCAGTTTAGGCCGGTTGTCATAGGAACGCAATCAGCTGTCCAGTTATCGCACTTGGCTAAGGGGTCGGACCGTTTCACCCAACAAATCACAACGTCAAGCTCGAAAGTTGGGACCCCTGTGCCTAGAGGAATTAATTTCTCATTGCCGAAGAAAACGTACTCATGGTCACCGAAGAAGAAGTGATGGTAAATAAGAACATTAAGCCCCGTGGAAACACAGCGAACAAGAAGTGATAGGTAAATGAAAACATTAAGCCCCATGGAAACACCCCGAAGAATAAGTGATATGTAATTAACCCATTGACTCCTGGCTATTTTTAAACTTGATATACAAAAAAAAAGACTGAAAACAGATACCTCCCTCCCTATTCTTAGTTTTATACAGCCCGTCAAAGTCAAACACAGCTGCACCTAGTCAGCGGTATCCAAGCTTTCCAACAGTGCTTTGCGGTCCCCACTTTTAATCCCTCGTCGTTGTGCTGAAGCCAGCACAAGTTGATGGTTGCTTGTATTTTTCATAAAAAATACAGCTATGAGCATATTAGGAGAGTGTCTCAGGACATCATGAAGTCTATTGGGGCATAATTGAGTGCTTTGCTTATGAATATTTGCAAGCGAAGGTGGATTCATGATGATTTTTTCTTGTTTGGCTTTGCCTGGATGAGGAAATAATTTTCTAATGAATCACCACAGCTCTCCTAAATGCTGTCTTTTCTGGAACCAAATTGATTCCAAAATTGTTTACACTGCTATTCTGGGTCTGAATGACCTGGAATTGATTTGTTTGGCTTAGGGGTGAAAAGACTTATAAAAAAACTATCTGACTTTGGGGAGAGGAGTGTTGACTGGCCCTCCCCTCGTGAAATTTTCCCTGGATCTCCCAGAATGCTTTGCAATCCGTAAAGACATCCAAATGGTTTTACAAGCCTTCAAAGAGTGGACATTGTGTTTTGAGGCCATGGAAATGAACCTGGAAGATCAAAATAAAGGTATTTGTGTCTTGAGCTGTGTTTGCTGATCTCTCTCCCTTGTGTGGTATTTAGAGCATTTTATTGACAGGGGTGATTCTGCTTTTCTTTGCTTGTTCGATTTGAAATTTGTCAAAGAACCTGTGCTATTATTTGTCTTAAGAGTAGTTGCCAACACCTTGGTTGGATGCATATCTTCAAGACCATTTATCCCTTAGACTGATGCCTGAGTATCTTCATCTTGTTGTGTTTATTTTGCATTTTTTTTGGTTGCGGGTACTTCTCAAAGCCGGTACAGGCCGGTTGAGGGGTCAATGTGTTAAGGTGGCTCGCCGAGGTTGTTTTGGATAAACAGCTTATACCAAGTTCCCTATAAAAGACTCATTTTTGACGCGATTTTCGTAAAACCAGCAAGACCTAGTAATCAATACTGCTGGAAAGCTAGCAAGACCTAGTAATCAATACTGCTGGAAAGCTAGCAAGACCTAGTAATCAATACTGCTGGAAAGCTAGCGAGGCCTAGTAACCAATACTGCTAGTAAGCTAGAAAGGCCTAGTAATAAATACTGCTGGAAAGCTAGACCTGGTAATCAATACTGCTGGAAAGCTAGCAAGACCTAGTAATCAATACTGCTGGAATGCTGGAAAGCTAGCAAGGCCTAGTAATCAATACTGCTGGAAAGCTAGCAAGGCCTAGTAAACAATTGTTTGCCCCAGGTGCGAACACAGGGTTTGCTCTTTAGCTGAAAATAAAGGGGCATCTGTTATTGAAGAATTGTCAATAGACATCTTTTTTTCCATATGAAAACTATACAGCGTACCCCCCCTCCACCCACCACTTAGCTAATCCTGGGTACGCGCCTGTAATCTGTAATATTTAAAAAACATGTTGGGAAGACTAAAAGACTAAGGTGAAATAATTGTTTGTGGAATTAATCAAGCTCAACTTTGCTATTATAGCAGGGTATTGTACAGGGCTATAGCAGGGTATTGTACAGGTTCATAGCTGGGTATTGTACAGGGCCAAAGCAGGGTATTGTACAGGGCCATAGCAGAGTATTGTACAGGGCCATAGCAGGGTATTATGCAGGGCCAGAGCAGGGTACTGTACAGGGCCATAGCAGGATATTGTACAGGGCCATAGCAGGGTATTGTACAGGGCCATAGCAAAGTATTGTACAGGGCAATAGCAGGGTATTATGCAGGTCCATAGCAGGGTATTGTACAGGGCCATAGCAGGGTATTGTACAGGGCCATAGCAGGGTATTTTACAGGGCAATAGCAGGGTATTATGCAGGTCCATAGCAGGGTATTGTACAGGGCCATAGAAGGGTATTGTACAGGGCCATAGCAGGGTATTATACAGGGCCATAGCAGGGTATTGTACAGGGCCATAGCAGGGAATTGTACAGGGCCATAGCACGGTATTGTACAGGGCCATAGCAGGATAGTGTACAGGGCCATAGAAGGGTATTGTACAGAGCCATAGCAGGGTATTTTACAGGGTCATAGCAGAGTATTGTACAGGGCCATAGCAGGGTATTATACAGGGCCATAGCAGGGTATTATGCAGGGCCATAGCAGGGTATTGTACAGGGCCATAGCAGGGTATTGTACAGGTCCATAGCAGGGTATTATGCAGGGCCAGAGCAGGGTACTGTACAGGGCCATAGCAGGGTATTGTACAGGGCCATAGCAGGGTATTATGCAGGGCCAGAGCAGGGTATTGTACAGGGCCAGAGCAGGGTATTGTACAGGGCCATAGCAGGGTATTGTACAGGGCCATAGCAGGGTATTGTACAGGGCCATAGCAGAGTATTATGCAGGGCCAGAACAGGGTATTGTACAGCGCCATAGCAGGATATTGTACAGGGCCATAGCAGGGTATTGTACAGGGCCATAGCATGGTATTATGCAGGTCCATAGCAGGATGTTGTACAGAGCCATAGCAGAGTATTGTACAGGGCCATATCAGGGTATTGTACAGGGACAAAGCAGGGTATTGTACAGGGCCATAGCAGCGTATTGTACAGGGCCATATCAGGGTATTGTACAGGGCCATAGCAGAGTATTATGCAGAACCATAGCAGGGTATTATGCAGGGCCATAGCAGGGTATTGTACAGGGCCATAGCAGGGTATTGTACAGGGTCATAGCAGGGTATTGTACAGGGCCATAGCAGAGTATTATGCAGAGCCGTAGCAGGGTATTGTACAGGGCCATAGCAGAGTATTATGCAGGGTATTGTACAGGGCCATAGTAGCAGGGTATTGTACAGGGCCATAGCAGAGTATTATGCAGGGTATTGTACAGGGCCATAGCAGGGTATTGTACAGGGCCATAGCAGGGTATTGTACAGGGCCATAAAAGAGTATTATGCATGGCAATAGCAGGGTATTGTACAGGGCCATAGCAGGGTATTGTACAGGGCCATAGCAGGGTATTGTACAGGGCCATAGCAGGGTATTGTACAGGGCCATAGCAGGGTATTGTACAGGGCCATAGCAGGGTATTGTACAGGGCCATAGCAGGGTATTGTACAGGGCCATAGCAGGGTATTATGCAGGGCCATAGCAGGGTATTGTACAGGGCCATAGCAGGGATTTGTACAGGGCCATAGCAGGAAATTGTAGATGGCCATAGCAGGGTATTATGCAGGGCAATAACAAGGTAATGTACAGGGCCATAGCAGGGTATTTTACAGGGCCATAGCAGGGTATTGTACAGAGTATTATACAGGGCCATAGCAGGGTATTGTACAGGGTCATAGCAAGGTATTGTACAGGGCCATAGCAGGGTATTGTACAGGGCCATAGCAGGGTATTGTACAGGGCCATAGCAGGGATTTGTACAGGGCCATAGCAGGGTATTGTACAGGTCCATAGCAGGGTATTGTACAGGGCCATAGCAGGGTATTTTGCAGGGCCATAGCAGGGTATTGTACAGGGCCATAGCAGGGTATTGCACAGGGTCATAGCAGTATTGTACAGGGCCATAACAGGGTATTGTACAGGGCCATAGCAGGGTATTGTACAGGGCCATAGCATACTATTGTACAGGGCCAAAGTAGGGTATTGTAGAGGGCCATAGCAGGGTATTGTAGAGGGCCATAGCAAGGTATTGTACAGGGCCATACCAGGGTATTGTACAGGGCCATAGCAGGGTATTGTACAGGGCCATAGCAGGGTATTGTACAGGGCCATAGCAAGGTATTGTACAGGGCCATAGCAGGGTATTATACAGGGCAATAGCAGGGTATTGTACAGGGCCATAGCAAGGTATTGTACAGGGCCATAGCAGGGTATTGTACAGGGCCATAGCAGGGTATTGTACAGGGCCATATCAGGGTATTGTACAGGGCCATAGCAGGGTATTGTACAGGGCCATAGCAGGGTATTGTACAGGGCCATAGCAGGGTATTATGCAGGGCCATAGCAGGGTATTGTACAGGTCCATAGCAGAGTATTGTACAGGGCCATAGCACGGTATTGTACAGGGCCATAGCAGAGTATTATGCATGGCCATAGCAGGGTATTGTACAGGGCCATAGCAGGGTATTGTACAGGGCAATAGCAGGGTATTGTACAGGGCCATAGCAGGGTATTGTACAGGACCATAGCAGGGTATTGTACAGGACCATAGCAGGGTATTGTACAGGGCCATAGCAGAGTATTGTACAGGGCCATAGCAGGGTATTATACAGGGCCATAGCAGGGTATTATGCAGGGCCATAGCAGGGTATTGTAAAGTGCCATAGCAGGGTATTGTACAGTGTCATAGCAGGGTATTGTACACGGCCATAGCAGGGTATTGTACAGGTCCATAGCAGAGTATTGTACAGGGCCATAGCAGGGTATTATGCAGGGCCAGAGCAGGGTATTGTACAGGGCCATAGCAGGGTATTGTACAGGGCCATAGCAGGGTATTGTAAAGGGCCATAGCAGGGTATTGTACAGTGCCATAGCAGGGTATTGTACAGGGCCATAGCAAGGTATTGTACAGGGTCATAGCAGTATTGTACAGGGCCATAGCAGGGTATTGTACAGGACCATAGCAGGGTATTGTACAGGGTCATAGCAGAGTATTGTACAGGGCCAAAGCAGGGTATTGTAGAGGGCCATAGCAGGGTATTATGCAGGGCAATAGCAGGGTATTGTACAGGGCCATATCAGGGTATTGTACAGAGCCATAGCAGAGTATTGTACAGGGCCATATCAGGGTAATGTACAAGGCCATAGCAGGGTATTATGCAAGGCAATAGCAGGGTATTGTACAGGGCCATAGCAGGGTATTGTACAGTGTCATAGCAGGGTATTGTACAGGTTCAAAGCAGGGTATTGTACAGGGCCATAGCAGGGTATTGTACAGGGCCATAGTAGGGTATTGTACAGGGCCATAGCAGGGTATTGTACAAAGCCATAGCAGGGTATTGTACAGGGCCATAGCAGGGTATTATGCAGGGCCATAGCAGGGTATTGTACAGGGCCATAGCAGGGATTTGTACAGGGCCATAGCAGGGTATTGTACAGGTCCAAAACAGGGTATTGTACAGGGCCATAGCAGGGTATTATGCAGGGCCATAGCAGGGTATTGTACAGGGCCATAGCAGGGTATTGTACAGGGCCATAGCAGGATATTGTACAGGGCCATAGCAGGGTATTGTACAGGGCCATAGCAGGGTATTATGCAGGTCCATAGCAGGATGTTGTAAAGAGCCATAGCAGAGTATTGTACAGGGCCATATCAGGGTATTGTACAGGGACAAAGCAGGGTATTGTACATGGCCATAGCAGCGTATTGTACAGGGCCATATCAGGGTATTGTACAGGGCCATAGCAGAGTATTATGCAGAGCCATAGCAGGGTATTATGCAGGGCCATAGCAGGGTATTGTACAGGGCCATAGCAGGGTATTGTACAGGGTCATAGCAGGGTATTGTACAGGGCCATAGCAGAGTATTATGCAGAGCCGTAGCAGGGTATTGTACAGGGCCATAGCAGAGTATTATGCAGGGTATTGTACAGGGCCATAGTAGCAGGGTATTGTACAGGGCCATAGCAGAGTATTATGCAGGGTATTGTACAGGGCCATAGCAGGGTATTGTACAGGGCCATAGAAGAGTATAATGCATGGCCATAGCAGGGTATTGTACAGGGCCATAGCAGGGTATTGTACAGGGCCATAGCAGGGTATTGTACAGGGCCATAGCAGGGTATTGTACAGGGCCATAGCAGGGTATTGTACAGGGCCATAGCAGGGTATTGTACAGGGCCATAGCAGGGTATTGTACAGGGCCATAGTAGGGTATTATGCAGGGCCATAGCAGGGTATTGTACAGGGCCATAGCAGGGATTTGTACAGGGCCATAGCAGGGAATTGTAGAGGGCCATAGCAGGGTATTATGCAGGGCAATAGCAAGGTAATGTACAGGGCCATAGCAGGGTATTGTACAGGGCCATAGCAGGGTATTGTACAGGGTATTGTACAGGGTATTATACAGGGCCATAGCAGGGTATTGTACAGGGCCATAGCAAGGTATTGTACAGGGCCATAGCAGGGTATTGTACAGGGCCATAGCAGGGATTTGTACAGGGCCATAGCAGGGTATTGTACAGGTCCATAGCAGGGTATTGTACAGGGCCATAGCAGGGTATTGCACAGGGTCATAGCAGTATTGTACAGGGCCATAACAGGGTATTGTACAGGGCCATAGCAGAGTATTATGCAGAGCCGTAGCAGGGTATTGTACAGGGCCATAACAGGGTATTGTACAGGGCCATAGCAGGGTATTATGCAGGGCCATAGCAGGGTATTGTACAGGGCCATAGCAGGGTATTGTACAGGGTCATAGCAGGGTATTGTACAGGGCCATAGCAGAGTATTATGCAGAGCCGTAGCAGGGTATTGTACAGGGCCATAGCAGAGTATTATGCAGGGTATTGTACAGGGCCATAGTAGCAGGGTATTGTACAGGGCCATAGCAGAGTATTATGCAGGGTATTGTACAGGGCCATAGCAGGGTATTGTACAGGGCCATAGCAGGGTATTGTACAGGGCCATAAAAGAGTATTATGCATGGCAATAGCAGGGTATTGTACAGGGCCATAGCAGGGTATTGTACAGGGCCATAGCAGGGTATTGTACAGGGCCATAGCAGGGTATTGTACAGGGCCATAGCAGGGTATTGTACAGGGCCATAGCAGGGTATTGTACAGGGCCATAGCAGGGTATTGTACAGGGCCATAGCAGGGTATTATGCAGGGCCATAGCAGGGTATTGTACAGGGCCATAGCAGGGATTTGTACAGGGCCATAGCAGGAAATTGTAGAGGGCCATAGCAGGGTATTATGCAGGGCAATAACAAGGTAATGTACAGGGCCATAGCAGGTTATTTTACAGGGCCATAGCAGGGTATTGTACAGAGTATTATACAGGGCCATAGCAGGGTATTGTACAGGGTCATAGCAAGGTATTGTACAGGGCCATAGCAGGGTATTGTACAGGGCCATAGCAGGGTATTGTACAGGGCCATAGCAGGGATTTGTACAGGGCCATAGCAGGGTATTGTACAGGTCCATAGCAGGGTATTGTACAGGGCCATAGCAGGGTATTTTGCAGGGCCATAGCAGGGTATTGTACAGGGCCATAGCAGGGTATTGCACAGGGTCATAGCAGTATTGTACAGGGCCATAACAGGGTATTGTACAGGGCCATAGCAGGGTATTGTACAGGGCCATAGCATACTATTGTACAGGGCCAAAGTAGGGTATTGTAGAGGGCCATAGCAGGGTATTGTAGAGGGCCATAGCAAGGTATTGTACAGGGCCATACCAGGGTATTGTACAGGGCCATAGCAGGGTATTGTACAGGGCCATAGCAGGGTATTGTACAGGGCCATAGCAAGGTATTGTACAGGGCCATAGCAGGGTATTATACAGGGCAATAGCAGGGTATTGTACAGGGCCATAGCAAGGTATTGTACAGGGCCATAGCAGGGTATTGTACAGGGCCATAGCAGGGTATTGTACAGGGCCATATCAGGGTATTGTACAGGGCCATAGCAGGGTATTGTACAGGGCCATAGCAGGGTATTGTACAGGGCCATAGCAGGGTATTATGCAGGGCCATAGCAGGGTATTGTACAGGTCCATAGCAGAGTATTGTACAGGGCCATAGCACGGTATTGTACAGGGCCATAGCAGAGTATTATGCATGGCCATAGCAGGGTATTGTACAGGGCCATAGCAGGGTATTGTACAGGGCAATAGCAGGGTATTGTACAGGGCCATAGCAGGGTATTGTACAGGACCATAGCAGGGTATTGTACAGGACCATAGCAGGGTATTGTACAGGGCCATAGCAGAGTATTGTACAGGGCCATAGCAGGGTATTATACAGGGCCATAGCAGGGTATTATGCAGGGCCATAGCAGGGTATTGTAAAGTGCCATAGCAGGGTATTGTACAGTGTCATAGCAGGGTATTGTACACGGCCATAGCAGGGTATTGTACAGGTCCATAGCAGAGTATTGTACAGGGCCATAGCAGGGTATTATGCAGGGCCAGAGCAGGGTATTGTACAGGGCCATAGCAGGGTATTGTACAGGGCCATAGCAGGGTATTGTAAAGGGCCATAGCAGGGTATTGTACAGTGCCATAGCAGGGTATTGTACAGGGCCATAGCAAGGTATTGTACAGGGTCATAGCAGTATTGTACAGGGCCATAGCAGGGTATTGTACAGGACCATAGCAGGGTATTGTACAGGGTCATAGCAGAGTATTGTACAGGGCCAAAGCAGGGTATTGTAGAGGGCCATAGCAGGGTATTATGCAGGGCAATAGCAGGGTATTGTACAGGGCCATATCAGGGTATTGTACAGAGCCATAGCAGAGTATTGTACAGGGCCATATCAGGGTAATGTACAAGGCCATAGCAGGGTATTATGCAAGGCAATAGCAGGGTATTGTACAGGGCCATAGCAGGGTATTGTACAGTGTCATAGCAGGGTATTGTACAGGTTCAAAGCAGGGTATTGTACAGGGCCATAGCAGGGTATTGTACAGGGCCATAGTAGGGTATTGTACAGGGCCATAGCAGGGTATTGTACAAAGCCATAGCAGGGTATTGTACAGGGCCATAGCAGGGTATTATGCAGGGCCATAGCAGGGTATTGTACAGGGCCATAGCAGGGATTTGTACAGGGCCATAGCAGGGTATTGTACAGGTCCAAAACAGGGTATTGTACAGGGCCATAGCAGGGTATTATGCAGGGCCATAGCAGGGTATTGTACAGGGCCATAGCAGGGTATTGTACAGGGCCATAGCAGGATATTGTACAGGGCCATAGCAGGGTATTGTACAGGGCCATAGCAGGGTATTATGCAGGTCCATAGCAGGATGTTGTAAAGAGCCATAGCAGAGTATTGTACAGGGCCATATCAGGGTATTGTACAGGGACAAAGCAGGGTATTGTACATGGCCATAGCAGCGTATTGTACAGGGCCATATCAGGGTATTGTACAGGGCCATAGCAGAGTATTATGCAGAGCCATAGCAGGGTATTATGCAGGGCCATAGCAGGGTATTGTACAGGGCCATAGCAGGGTATTGTACAGGGTCATAGCAGGGTATTGTACAGGGCCATAGCAGAGTATTATGCAGAGCCGTAGCAGGGTATTGTACAGGGCCATAGCAGAGTATTATGCAGGGTATTGTACAGGGCCATAGTAGCAGGGTATTGTACAGGGCCATAGCAGAGTATTATGCAGGGTATTGTACAGGGCCATAGCAGGGTATTGTACAGGGCCATAGAAGAGTATAATGCATGGCCATAGCAGGGTATTGTACAGGGCCATAGCAGGGTATTGTACAGGGCCATAGCAGGGTATTGTACAGGGCCATAGCAGGGTATTGTACAGGGCCATAGCAGGGTATTGTACAGGGCCATAGCAGGGTATTGTACAGGGCCATAGCAGGGTATTGTACAGGGCCATAGTAGGGTATTATGCAGGGCCATAGCAGGGTATTGTACAGGGCCATAGCAGGGATTTGTACAGGGCCATAGCAGGGAATTGTAGAGGGCCATAGCAGGGTATTATGCAGGGCAATAGCAAGGTAATGTACAGGGCCATAGCAGGGTATTGTACAGGGCCATAGCAGGGTATTGTACAGGGTATTGTACAGGGTATTATACAGGGCCATAGCAGGGTATTGTACAGGGCCATAGCAAGGTATTGTACAGGGCCATAGCAGGGTATTGTACAGGGCCATAGCAGGGATTTGTACAGGGCCATAGCAGGGTATTGTACAGGTCCATAGCAGGGTATTGTACAGGGCCATAGCAGGGTATTGCACAGGGTCATAGCAGTATTGTACAGGGCCATAACAGGGTATTGTACAGGGCCATAGCACGGTATTGTACAGGGCCATAGCATAGTATTGTACAGGGCCAAAGAAGGGTATTGTAGCGGGCCATAGCAGGGTATTGTAGAGGGCCATAGCAAGGTATTGTACAGGGCCATAGCAGGGTATTGTACAGGGCCATAGCAGGGTATTGTACAGGGCCATAGCAGGGTATTGTACAGGGCCATAGCAAGTTATTGTACAGGGCCATAGCAGGGTATTATACAGGGCAATAGCAGGGTATTGTACAGGGCCATAGCAAGGTATTGTACAGGGCCATAGCAGGGTATTGTACAGGGCCATAGCAAGGTATTGTACAGGGCCATAGCAGGGTATTGTACAGGGCCATAGCAGGGTATTGTACAGGGTCATAGCAGGGTATTGTACAGGGCCATAGCAGGGTATTATGCAGGGCCATAGCAGGGTATTGTACAGGTCCATAGCAGAGTATTGTACAGGGCCATAGCACGGTATTGTACAGGGCCATAGCAGAGTATTATGCATGGCCATAGCAGGGTATTGTACAGGGCCATAGCAGGGTATTGTACAGGGCAACAGCAGGGTATTGTACAGGGCCATAGCAGGGTATTGTACAGGAACATAGCAGGGTATTGTACAGGGCCATAGCAGGGTATTGTACAGGGCCATAGCGTGGTATTATGCAGGGCCATAGCAGGGTATTGCACAGGGCCATAGCAGAGTATTGTACAGGGCCATAGCAGAGTATTGTACAGGGCCATAGCAGGGTATTGTACAGTGCCATAGCAGGGTATTGTACAGGGCCATAGCAGAGTATTGTACAGGGCCATAGCAGGGTATTGTACAGGGCCATAGCAGAGTATTGTACAGGGCCATAGCAGAGTATTATGCATAGCCATAGCAGGGTATTATGCAGGGCCATAGCAGGGTATTGTAAAGGGCCATAGCAGGGTATTGTACAGGGCCATAGCAGGGTATTGTACAGGTCCATAGCAGGGCCATAGCAGGGTATTGTACAGGGCCATAGCAGGGTCTTGTACAGGGCCATAGCAGAGTATTATGCATAGCCATAGCAGGGTATTATGCAGGGCCATAGCAGGGTATTGTAAAGGGCCATAGCAGGGTATTGTACAGGGCCATAGCAGAGTAATGTACAGGTCCATAGCAGGGCCATAGCAGGGTATTGTACAGGGCCATAGCAGGGTATTGTACTGGGCCATAGCAGGGTATTGTACAGTGCCATAGCAGGGTATTGTACAGTGTCATAGCAGGGTATTGTACAGGGCCATAGCAGGGTATTGTACAGGGCCATAGCAGGGTATTGTACAAGGCCATAGCAGGGTATTGTACAGGGCCATAGCAGGGTATTGTACAGGGCTATAGCAGGGTATTGTACAGGGCCATAGCAGGGTATTATACAAAGCCATAGCAGGGAATTGTAAAAGGCCATAGCAGGGTATTGTACAGGGCCATAGCAGGGTATTGTACAGGGCCATAGCAGGGTATTGTACAAGGCCATAGCAGGGTATTGTACAGGGCCATAGCAGAGTATTGTACAGGGCTATAGCAGGGTATTGTACAGTGCCATAGCAGGGTATTGTACAGGGCCATAGCAGAGTATTGTACAGGGCCATAGCAGGGTAATGTACAGGGCCATAGCAGGGTATTGTACAGGGCCATAGCAGAGTATTATGCATAGCCATAGCAGGGTAGTTTGCAGGGCCATAGCAGGGTATTGTAAAGGGCCATAGCAGGGTATTGTACAGGGCCATAGCAGGGTATTGTACAGGTCCATAGCAGGGCCATAGCAGGGTATTGTACAGGGCCATAGCAGGGTATTGTACAGTGCCATAGCAGGGTATTGTACAGGGTTATAGCAGAGTATTTTACAGGTCCATAGCAGGGTATTGTACAGGGCCATAGCAGGGTATTGTACAGTGCCATAGCAGGGTATTGTACAGAGCCATAGCAGAGTATTGTACAGGGCCATAGCAGGGTATTGTACAGGGCCATAGCAGAGTATTGTACAGGGCCATAGCAGGGTATTGTACAGTGCCATAGCAGGGTATTGTACAGGGCCATAGCAGAGTATTGTACAGGGCCATAACAGGGTATTGTACAGGGCAATAGCAGGGTATTGTATAGGGCCATAGCAGAGTATTATACATAGCCATAGCAGGGTATTATGCAGGGCCATAGCAGGGTATTATAAAGGGCCATAGCAGGGTATTGTACAGGGCCATAGCAGGGTATTGTACAGGTCCATAGCAGGGCCATAGCAGGGTATTGTACAGGGCCATAGCAGGGTATTGTACAGGGCCATAGCAGAGTATTATGCATAGCCATAGCAGGGTATTATGCAGGGCCATAGCAGGGTATTGTAAAGGGCCATAGCAAGGTATTGTACAGGGCCATAGCAGGGTATTGTACAGGTCCATAGCAGGGCCATAGCAGGGTATTGTACAGGGCCATAGCAGGGTATTGTACAGGGCCATAGCAGGGCCATAGCAGGGTATTGTACAGGGCCATAGCAGGGTATTGTACAGTGCCATAGCAGGGTATTGTACAGGGCCATAGCAGGGTATTGTACAGGGCCATAGCAGGGTATTGTACAGTGCCATAGCAGGGTATTGTACAGGGCCATAGCAGGGTATTGTACAGGGTCATAGTAGTATTGTACAGGGCCATAGCAGGGTATTGTACAGGACCATAGCAGGGTATTGTACAGGGCCATAGCAGAGTATTTTACAGGGCCATAGCAGGGTATTGTAGAGGGCCATGGCAGGGTATTATGCAGTGCAATAGCAGGGTGTTGCACAGGGCCATAGCAGGGTATTGTACAGGGCCATAGCAGGGTATTGTACAGGGCCATAGCAGGGTATTGTACAGGGCCATAGCAAGGAATTGTACGGGGCCATAGCAGGGTATTGTACAGGGCCATAGCAGGGTATTGTACAGGGCCATAGCAGGGTATTGTACAGGGCCATAGCAGGGTATTGTACAGGGTCATAGCAGTATTGTACAGGGCGATAGCAGGGTATTGTACAGGGTTATAGCAGGGTATTGTACAGGTCCATAGGAGAGTATTGTACAGGGCCATAGCAGGGTATTGTAAAGGGCCATAGCAGGGTATAATGCAGGGCAATAGCATGGTATTGTACAGGGCCATAGCAGAGTATTGTACAGGGCCATAGCACGGTATTGTACAGGGCCATAGCAGGTTATTGTACAGGTTCAAAGCAGGGTATTGTACAGGGCCATAGCAAGGTATTGTACAGGGTCATAGCAGGGTATTGTGCAGGTCCATAGCAAGGTATTGTACAGGGCCATAGCGGGGTATTGTACAGGGCCATAGCAGGGTATTATGCAGGGCCATAACAGGGTATTGTACAGGGCCATAGCAGGGATTTGTACAGGGCCAAAGCAGGGTATTGTACAGTTCCATAGCAGGGTATTGTACAGTGTCATAGCAGGGTATTGTACAGGTTCAAAGCAGGGTATTGTACAGGGCCATAGCAGGGTATTCTACAGGGCCATAGCAGGGTATTGTACAGGGCCATAGCAGGGTATTGTACAGGGCCATAGCAGGGTATTGTACAGGGCCATAGCAGGGTATTATGCAGGGCCATAGCAGGGTATTGTACAGGGCCATAGCAGGGTATTGTACAGGGTCATAGCAGTATTGTACAGGGCCATAGCAGGGTATTGTACAGGGCCATAGCAGGGTATTGTACAGGGCCATAGCAGAGTATTGTACAGGGCCATAGCAGGGTATTGTAGAGGGCCATAGCAGGGTATTGTACAGGTTCAAAGCAGGGCCATAGCAGGGTATTGTACACGGCCATAGCAGGGTATTGTACAGGGCCATAGCAGGGTATTATGCAAGGCAATAGCAGGGTATTGTACAGGGCCATAGCAGGGTATTGTACAGGGCCATAGCAGGGTATTGTACAGGGCCATAGCAAGGTATTGTACAGGGCCGTAGCAGGGTTTTTGTACAGGGCCATAGCAGAGTATTGTACAGGACCATATCAGGGTATTGTACAAGGCCATAGCAGGGAATTGTTCAGGGCCATAGCAGGGTATTGTACAGGGCCATAGCAGGGTATTGTACAGGGCCATAGCAGAGTATTGTACAGGGCCATAGCAGGGTATTGTACAAGGCCATAGCAGGGTATTGTACAGGGCCATAGCAGGGTATTCTACAGGGCCATAGCAGCGTATTGTACATGTCCATAGCAGGGCCATAGCAGGGTATTGTACAGGGCCATAGCAGGGTATTGTACAGGGCCATAGCAGGGTATTGTACAGTGCCATAGCAGGGTATTGTACATTGCCATAGCAGAGTATTGTAGAGGGCCATAGCAGGGTATTGTAAAGGGCCATAGCAGGGTATTGTACAGGGCCATAGCAGGGTTTTGTACAGGGCCATAGCAGAGTATTGTACAGGGCCATAGCAGGGTATTGTACAGGGCCATAGCAGGGTATTGTACAGGGCCATAGCAGGGTATTGTACAGGGCCATAGCAGGGTATTGTACAGGGCTATAGCAGAGTATTATGCATAGCCATAGCAGGGTATTATGCAAGGCCATAGCAGGGTATTGTACAGGGCCATAGCAGGGTATTGTACAGGGCCATAGCAGGGTATTGTACAGTGCCATAGCAGGGCCATAGCAGAGTATTGTAGAGGGCCATAGCAGGGTTTTATACAGGGCCATAGCAGGGTATTGTACAGGGCCATAGCAGGGTATTGTACAGTGCCATAGCAGGGTATTGTACATTGCCATAGCAGAGTATTGTAGAGGGCCATAGCAGGGTATTGTAAAGGGCCATAGCAGGGTATTGTACAGGGCCATAGCAGGGTATTGTAAAGTGCCATAGCAGGGTATTGTACAGGGCCATAGCAGAGTATTGTACAGGGCCATAGCAGGGTATTGTACAGGGCCATAGCAGGGTATTGTACAGGGCCATAGCAGGGTATTGTACAGGGCTATAGCAGGGTATTGTACAGGGCCATAGCAGGGTATTATACAAGGCCATAGCAGGGTATTGTAGAGGGCCATAGCAGGGAATTGTAAAAGGCCATAGCAGGGTATTGTACAGGGCCATAGCAGGGTATTGTACAGGGCCATAGCAGAGTATTATGCATAGCCATAGCAGGGTATTATGCAAGGCCATAGCAGGATATTGTACAGGGCCATAGCAGGGTATTGTACAGGTCCATAGCAGGGCCATAGCAGGGTATTATACAGGGCCATAGCAGGGTATTATACAGGGCCATAGCAGGGTATTGTACAGGGCCATAGCAGAGTATTGTACAGGGCCATAGCAGGGTATTGTACAGTGCCATAGCAGGGTATTGTACAGGGCCATAGCAGAGTATTGTACAGGACCATAGCAGGGTATTGCACAGGGCCATAGCAGGGTATTGTACAGGGCCATAGCAGAGTATTATGCATAGCCATAGCAGGGTAATATGCAGGGCCATAGCAGGGTATTGTAAAGGGCCATAGCAGGGTATTGTACAGGGCCATAGCAGGGTATTGTACAGGTCCATAGCAGGGCCATAGCAGGGTATTGTACAGGGCCATAGCAGGGTATTGTACAGGGCCATAGCAGAGTATTATGCATAGCCATAGCAGGGTATTATGCAGGGCCATAGCAGGGTATTGTAAAGGGCCATAGCAGGGTATTGTACAGGGCAATAGCAGGGTATTGTACAGGGCCATAGCAGGGTATTGTACAGGGCCATAGCAGGGTATTGTACAGGGCTATAGCAGAGTATTATGCATAGCCATAGCAAGGTATTATGCAAGGCCATAGCAGGGTATTGTACAGGGCCATAGCAGGGTATTGTACAGGGCCATAGCAAAGTAATGTACAGGTCCATAGCAGGGCCATAGCAGGGTATTGTACAGGGCCATAGCAGGGTATTGTACTGGGCCATAGCAGGGTATTGTACAGTGCCATAGCAGGGTATTGTACAGTGTCATAGCAGGGTATTGTACAGGGCCATAGCAGGGTATTGTACAGGGCTATAGCAGGGTATTGTACATGGCCATAGCAGGGTATTGCACAGGGCCATAGCAGGGTATTGTACAGGGCCATAGCAATGTATCGTAAAGGGCCATAGCAGGTTATTGTACAGGGCCATAGCAGGGTATTGTAAAGTGCCATAGCAGGGTATTGTACAGGGCTATAGCAGAGTATTATGCATAGCCATAGCAGGGTATTATGCAAGGCCATAGCAGGATATTGTACAGGGCCATAGCAGTGTATTGTACAGGGCCATAGCAGAGTATTGTACAGGTCCATAGCAGGGCCATAGCAGGGTATTGTACAGGGCCATAGCAGGGTATTGTACAGGGCCATAGCAGGGTATTGTACAGTGCCATAGCAGGGTATTGTACATTGCCATAGCAGAGTATTGTAGAGGGCCATAGCAGGGTATTGTAAAGGGCCATAGCAGGGTATTGTACAGGGCCATAGCAGGGTATTGTAAAGTGCCATAGCAGGGTATTGTACAGGGCCATAGCAGAGTATTGTACAGGGCCATAGCAGGGTATTGTACAGGGCAATAGCAGGGTATTGTACAGGGCCATAGCAGGGTATTGTACAGGGCCATAGCAGGGTATTGTACAGGGCTATAGCAGAGTATTATGCATAGCCATAGCAAGGTATTATGCAAGGCCATAGCAGGGTATTGTACAGGGCCATAGCAGGGTATTGTACAGGGCCATAGCAGAGTATTGTACAGGGCCATAGCAGAGTATTGTACAGGGCCATAGCAGAGTATTGTACAGGGCCATAGCAGAGTATTATGCATAGCCATAGCAGGGTATTATGCAGGGCCATAGCAGGGTATTGTAAAGGGCCATAGCAGAGTATTGTACAGGGCCATAGCAGAGTATTGTACAGGGCCATAGCAGGGTATTGTACAGTGCCATAGCAGGGTATTGTACAGGGCCATAGCAGAGTATTGTACAGGGCCATAGCAGGGTATTGTACAGGGCCATAGCAGAGTATTGTACAGGGCCATAGCAGAGTATTATGCATAGCCATAGCAGGGTATTATGCAGGGCCATAGCAGGGTATTGTAAAGGGCCATAGGAGGGTATTGTACAGGGCCATAGCAGGGTATTGTACAGGTCCATAGCAGGGCCATAGCAGGGTATTGTACAGGGCCATAGCAGGGTCTTGTACAGGGCCATAGCAGAGTATTATGCATAGCCATAGCAGGGTATTATGCAGGGCCATAGCAGGGTATTGTAAAGGGCCATAGCAGGGTATTGTACAGGGCCATAGCAGAGTAATGTACAGGTCCATAGCAGGGCCATAGCAGGGTATTGTACAGGGCCATAGCAGGGTATTGTACTGGGCCATAGCAGGGTATTGTACAGTGCCATAGCAGGGTATTGTACAGTGTCATAGCAGGGTATTGTACAGGGCCATAGCAGGGTATTGTACAGGGCCATAGCAGGGTATTGTACAAGGCCATAGCAGGGTATTGTACAGGGCCATAGCAGGGTATTGTACAGGGCTATAGCAGGGTATTGTACAGGGCCATAGCAGGGTATTATACAAGGCCATAGCAGGGAATTGTAAAAGGCCATAGCAGGGTATTGTACAGGGCCATAGCAGGGTATTGTACAGGGCCATAGCAGGGTATTGTACAAGGCCATAGCAGGGTATTGTACAGGGCCATAGCAGAGTATTGTACAGGGCTATAGCAGGGTATTGTACAGTGCCATAGCAGGGTATTGTACAGGGCCATAGCAGAGTATTGTACAGGGCCATAGCAGGGTAATGTACAGGGCCATAGCAGGGTATTGTACAGGGCCATAGCAGAGTATTATGCATAGCCATAGCAGGGTAGTTTGCAGGGCCATAGCAGGGTATTGTAAAGGGCCATAGCAGGGTATTGTACAGGGCCATAGCAGGGTATTGTACAGGTCCATAGCAGGGCCATAGCAGGGTATTGTACAGGGCCATAGCAGGGTATTGTACAGTGCCATAGCAGGGTATTGTACAGGGTTATAGCAGAGTATTTTATAGGTCCATAGCAGGGTATTGTACAGGGCCATAGCAGGGTATTGTACAGTGCCATAGCAGGGTATTGTACAGAGCCATAGCAGAGTATTGTACAGGGCCATAGCAGGGTATTGTACAGGGCCATAGCAGAGTATTGTACAGGGCCATAGCAGGGTATTGTACAGTGCCATAGCAGGGTATTGTACAGGGCCATAGCAGAGTATTGTACAGGGCCATAACAGGGTATTGTACAGGGCAATAGCAGGGTATTGTATAGGGCCATAGCAGAGTATTATACATAGCCATAGCAGGGTATTATGCAGGGCCATAGCAGGGTATTATAAAGGGCCATAGCAGGGTATTGTACAGGGCCATAGCAGGGTATTGTACAGGTCCATAGCAGGGCCATAGCAGGGTATTGTACAGGGCCATAGCAGGGTATTGTACAGGGCCATAGCAGAGTATTATGCATAGCCATAGCAGGGTATTATGCAGGGCCATAGCAGGGTATTGTAAAGGGCCATAGCAGGGTATTGTACAGGGCCATAGCAGGGTATTGTACAGGTCCATAGCAGGGCCATAGCAGGGTATTGTACAGGGCCATAGCAGGGTATTGTACAGGGCCATAGCAGGGCCATAGCAGGGTATTGTACAGGGCCATAGCAGGGTATTGTACAGTGCCATAGCAGGGTATTGTACAGGGCCATAGCAGGGTATTGTACAGGGCCATAGCAGGGTATTGTACAGTGCCATAGCAGGGTATTGTACAGGGCCATAGCAGGGTATTGTACAGGGTCATAGTAGTATTGTACAGGGCCATAGCAGGGTATTGTACAGGACCATAGCAGGGTATTGTACAGGGCCATAGCAGAGTATTGTACAGGGCCATAGCAGGGTATTGTAGAGGGCCATGGCAGGGTATTATGCAGTGCAATAGCAGGGTGTTGCACAGGGCCATAGCAGGGTATTGTACAGGGCCATAGCAGGGTATTGTACAGGGCCATAGCAGGGTATTGTACAGGGCCATAGCAAGGAATTGTACGGGGCCATAGCAGGGTATTGTACAGGGCCATAGCAGGGTATTGTACAGGGCCATAGCAGGGTATTGTACAGGGCCATAGCAGGGTATTGTACAGGGTCATAGCAGTATTGTACAGGGCGATAGCAGGGTATTGTACAGGGTTATAGCAGGGTATTGTACAGGTCCATAGGAGAGTATTGTACAGGGCCATAGCAGGGTATTGTAAAGGGCCATAGCAGGGTATAATGCAGGGCAATAGCATGGTATTGTACAGGGCCATAGCAGAGTATTGTACAGGGCCATAGCACGGTATTGTACAGGGCCATAGCAGGTTATTGTACAGGTTCAAAGCAGGGTATTGTACAGGGCCATAGCACGGTATTGTACAGGGTCATAGCAGGGTATTGTGCAGGTCCATAGCAAGGTATTGTACAGGGCCATAGCAGGGTATTGTACAGGGCCATAGCAGGGTATTATGCAGGGCCATAACAGGGTATTGTACAGGGCCATAGCAGGGATTTGTACAGGGCCAAAGCAGGGTATTGTACAGTTCCATAGCAGGGTATTGTACAGTGTCATAGCAGGGTATTGTACAGGTTCAAAGCAGGGTATTGTACAGGGCCATAGCAGGGTATTGTACAGGGCCATAGCAGGGTATTGTACAGGGCCATAGCAGGGTATTGTACAGGGCCATAGCAGGGTATTGTACAGGGCCATAGCAGGGTATTATGCAGGGCCATAGCAGGGTATTGTACAGGGCCATAGCAGGGTATTGTACAGGGTCATAGCAGTATTGTACAGGGCCATAGCAGGGTATTGTACAGGGCCATAGCAGGGTATTGTACAGGGCCATAGCAGAGTATTGTACAGGGCCATAGCAGGGTATTGTAGAGGGCCATAGCAGGGTATTGTACAGGTTCAAAGCAGGGCCATAGCAGGGTATTGTACACGGCCATAGCAGGGTATTGTACAGGGCCATAGCAGGGTATTATGCAAGGCAATAGCAGGGTATTGTACAGGGCCATAGCAGGGTATTGTACAGGGCCATAGCAATGTATTGTACAGGGCCATAGCAAGGTATTGTACAGGGCCATAGCAGGGTTTTTGTACAGGGCCATAGCAGAGTATTGTACAGGACCATATCAGGGTATTGTACAAGGCCATAGCAGGGAATTGTTCAGGGCCATAGCAGGGTATTGTACAGGGCCATAGCAGGGTATTGTACAGGGCCATAGCAGAGTATTGTACAGGGCCATAGCAGGGTATTGTACAAGGCCATAGCAGGGTATTGTACAGGGCCATAGC
Organism: Nematostella vectensis; assembly: GCF_932526225.1. Taxonomy (NCBI): domain Eukaryota; kingdom Metazoa; phylum Cnidaria; class Anthozoa; order Actiniaria; family Edwardsiidae; genus Nematostella; species Nematostella vectensis. Next base: position 17,494,715 of record NC_064040.1, on the reverse strand, counting down.
AGGGTATTCTACAGGGCCATAGCAGAGTATTGTACATGTCCATAGCAGGGCCATAGCAGGGTATTGTACAGGTCCATAGCAGGGCCATAGCAGGGTATTGTACAGGGCCATAGCAGGGTATTTCACAGTGCCATAGCAGGGTATTGTACAGGGCCATAGCAGAGTATTGTACAGGGCCATAGCAGGGTATTGTACAGGGCCATAGCAGGGTATTGTACAGGGCCATAGCAGAGTATTATGCATAGCCATAGCAGGGTAATATGCAGGGCCATAGCAGGGTATTGTAAAGGGCCATAGCAGGGTATTGTACAGGGCCATAGCAGGGTATTGTACAGGTCCATAGCAGGGCCATAGCAGGGTATTGTACAGGGCCATAGCAGGGTATTGTACAGGGCCATAGCAGAGTTTTATGCATAGCCATAGCAGGGTATTATGCAGGGCCATAGCAGGGTATTGTAAAGGGCCATAGCAGGGTATTGTACAGGGCCATAGCAGGGTATTGTACAGGTCCATAGCAGGGCCATAGCAGGGTATTGTACAGTGCCATAGCAGGGTATTGTACAGTGCCATAGCAGGGTATTGTACAGGGCCATAGCAGGGTATTGTACAGGGCCATAGCAGGGTATTTTACAGTCCCATAGCAGGGTATTGTACAGGGCCATAGCAGGGTATTGTACAGGGTCATAGCAGTATTGTACAGGGCCATAGCAGGGTATTGTACAGGACCATAGCAGGGTATTGTACAGGGCCATAGCAGAATATTGTACAGGGCCATAGCAGGGTATTCTAAAGGGCCATAGCAGGGTATTATGCAGGGCAATAGCAGGGTATTGTACAGGGCCATAGCAGGGTATTGTACAGGGCCAAAGCAGAGAATTGTACAGGTCCATAGCAGGATATTGTACAGGGCCATATCAGGGTATTGTACAGTGCCATAGCAGGGTATTGTACAGAGCCATAGCAGAGTATTGTACAGGGCCATAGCAGGGTATTGTACAGTGCCATAGCAGGGTATTGTACAGGGCCATAGCAGGGAATTGTACAGGGCCATAGCAGGGTATTGTACAGGGCCATAGCAGGGTATTGTACAGGGCCATAGCAGAGTATTATGCATAGCCATAGCTGGGTATTATGCAGGGCCATAGCAGGGTATTGTACAGGGCCATAGCAGGGTATTGTACAGGGCCATAGCAGAGTATTGTACAGGTCCATAGCAGGGTCATAGCAGGGTATTGTACAGGGCCATAGCAGGGTATTGTACAGGGCCATAGCAGGGTATTGTACAGTGCCATAGCAGGGTATTGTACAGGGCCATAGCAGGGTATTGTAAAGGGCCATAGCAGGGTATTGTACAGGGCCATAGCAGGGTATTGTACAGGTCCATAGCAGGGCCATAGCAGGGTATTGTACAGGGCCATAGCAGGGTATTGTACAGTGCCATAGCAGGTTATTGTACAGGTTCAAAGCAGGGTATTGTACAGGGCCATAGCAAGGTATTGTACAGGGTCATAGCAGGGTATTGTGCAGGTCCATAGCAAGGTATTGTACAGGGCCATATCAGGGTATTGTACAGGGCCATAGCAGGGTATTATGCATGGCCATAACAGGGTATTGTACAGGGCCATTGCAGGGTATTGTACAGTGCCATAGCAGGGTATTGTACAGGGCCATAGCAGGGTATTGTACAGGGTCATAGCAGTATTGTACAGGGCCATAGCAGGGTATTGTACAGGACCATAGCAAGGTATTGTACAGGGCCATAGCAGGGTATTGTACAGGGCCATAGCAGGGTATTGTACAGGGCCATAGCAGGGTATTGTACAGGGCCATAGCAGGGTATTGTACAGGGTCATAGCAGTATTGTACAGGGCCATAGCAGGGTATTGTACAGGGTTATAGCAGGGTATTGTACAGGTCCATAGCAGAGTATTGTACAGGGCCATAGCAGGGTATTGTAAAGGGCCATAGCAGGGTATAATGCAGGGCAATAGCAGGGTATTGTACAGGGCCATAGCAGAGTATTGTACAGGGCCATAGCACGGTATTGTACAGGGCCATAGCAGGGTATTGTACAGTGCCATAGCAAGGTATTGTACAGGGCCATAGCAGGGTATTGTACAGGGCCATAGCAGGGTATTGTACAGGGCCATAGCAGGGTATTGTACAGAGCCATAGCAGAGTATTGTACAGGACCATATCAGGGTATTGTACAAGGCCATAGCAGGGAATTGTTCAGGGCCATAGCAGGGTATTATACAGGGCCATAGCAGGGTATTGTACAGGGCCATAGCCGAGTATTGTACAGGGCCATAGCAGGGTATTGTACAAGGCCATAACAGGGTATTGTACAGGGCCATAGCAGGGTATTTAACAGGGCCATAGCAGAGTATTGTACATGTTCATAGCAGGGCCATAGCAGGGTATTGTACAGGGCCATAGCAGGGTATTGTACAGGGCCATAGCAGGGTATTGTACAGTGCCATAGCAGGGTATTGTACATTGCCATAGCAGAGTATTGTAGAGGGCCATAGAAGGGTATTGTAAAGGGCCATAGCAGGGTATTGTACAGGGCCATAGCAGGGTTTTGTACAGGGCCATAGCAGAGTATTGTACAGGGCCATAGCAGGGTATTGTACAGGGCCATAGCAGGGTATTGTACAGGGCCATAGCAGGATATTGTACAGGGCCATAGCAGGGTATTGTACAGGGCTATAGCAGAGTATTATGCATAGCCATAGCAGGGTATTATGCAAGGCCATAGCAGGGTATTGTACAGGGCCATAGCAGGGTATTTTACAGGGCCATAGCAGAGTATTGTACAGGTCCATAGCATTGCCATAGCAGGGTATTGTACAGGGCCATAGCAGGGTATTGTACAGAGCCATACCAGGGTATTGTACAGGGCCATAGCAGGATATTGTACAGTGCCATAGCAGGGTATTGTACATTGCCATAGCAGAGTATTGTAGAGGGCCATAGCAGGGTATTGTAAAGGGCCATGGCAGGGTATTGTACAGGGCCATAGCAGGGTATTGTAAAGTGCCATAGCAGGGTATTGTACAGGGCCATAGCAGAGTATTGTACAGGGCCATAGCAGGGTATTGTACAGGGCCATAGCAGGGTATTGTACAGGGCCATAGCAGGGTATTGTACAGGGCCATAGCAGGATATTGTACAGGGCCATAGCAGGGTATTGTACAGGGCTATAGCAGAGTATTATGCATAGCCATAGCAGGGTATTATGCAAGGCCATAGCAGGGTATTGTACAGGGCCATAGCAGGGTATTTTACAGGGCCATAGCAGAGTATTGTACAGGTCCATAGCATTGCCATAGCAGGGTATTGTACAGGGCCATAGCAGGGTATTGTACAGAGCCATACCAGGGTATTGTACAGGGCCATAGCAGGATATTGTACAGTGCCATAGCAGGGTATTGTACATTGCCATAGCAGAGTATTGTAGAGGGCCATAGCAGGGTATTGTAAAGGGCCATGGCAGGGTATTGTACAGGGCCATAGCAGGGTATTGTAAAGTGCCATAGCAGGGTATTGTACAGGGCCATAGCAGAGTATTGTACAGGGCCATAGCAGGGTATTGTACAGGGCCATAGCAGGGTATTGTACAGGGCCATAGCAGGGTATTGTACAGGGCTATAGCAGGGTATTGTACAGGGCCATAGCAGGGAATTGTAAAAGGCCATAGCAGGGTATTGTACAGGGCCATAGCAGGGTATTGTACAGGGCCATAGCAGAGTATTATGCATAGCCATAGCAGGGTATTATGCAAGGCCATAGCAGGATATTGTACAGGGCCATAGCAGGGTATTGTACAGGTCCATAGCAGGGTCATAGCAGGGTATTATACAGGGCCATAGCAGGGTATTATACAGTGCCATAGCAGGGTATTGTACAGGGTCATAGCAGTATTGTACAGGGCCATAGCAGGGTATTGTACAGGGCCATAGCAGGGTATTGTACAGTGCCATAGCAGGGTATTGTACAGGGCCATAGCAGAGTATTATACAGGGCCATAGCAGGGTATTGTACAGGGCCATCGCAGGGTATTGTACAGTGCCATCACAGGGTATTGTACAGAGCCATAGCAGAGTATTGTACAGGGCCATAGCAGGGTATTGTACAGGGCCATAGCAGAGTATTGTACAGGGCCATAGCAGGGTATTGTACAGTGCCATAGCAGGGTATTCTACAGGGCCATAGCAGAGTATTGTACAGGGCCATAGCAGGGTATTGTACAGGGCCATAGCAGGGTATTGTACAGGGCCATAGCAGAGTATTATGCATAGCCATAGCAGGGTATTATGCAGGGCCATAGCAGGGTATTGTAAAGGGCCATAGCAGGGTATTGTACAGAGCCATAGCAGGGTATTGTACAGGTCCATAGCAGGGCCATAGCAGGGTTTTGTACAGGGCCATAGCAGAGTATTGTACAGGGCCATAACAGGGTATTGTACAGGGCTATAGCAGGGTATTGTACAGAGCCATAGCAGGATATTGTACAGTGCCATAGCAGGGTATTGTACAGGGCTATAGCAGAGTATTATGCATAGCCATAGCAGGGTATTATGCAAGGCCATAGCAGGGTATTGTACAGGGCCATAGCAGGGTATTTTACAGGGCCATAGCAGAGTATTGTACAGGTCCATAGCAGGGCCATAGCAGGGTATTGTACAGGGCCATAGCAGGGTATTGTACAGGGCCATAGCAGGGTATTGTATAGGGCCATAGCAGGGTATTGTACAGTGCCATAGCAGGATATTGTACCTTGCCAAAGCAGAGTATTGTAGAGGGCCATAGCAGGGTATTGTAAAGGGCCATAGCAGGGTATTGTACAGGGCCATAGCAGGGTATTGTAAAGAGCCATAGCAGGGTATTGTACAGGGCCATAGCAGAGTATTGTACAGGGCCATAGCAGGGTATTGTACAGGGCCATAGCAGGGTATTGTACAGGGCCATAGCAGGGTATTGTACAGAGCTATAGCAGGGTATTGTACAGGGCCATAGCAGGGTATTATACAAGGCCATAGCAGGGTATTGTAGAGGGCCATAGCAGGGAATTGTAAAAGGCCATAGCAGGGTATTGTACAGGGCCATAGCAGGGTATTGTACAGGGCCATAGCAGAGTATTATGCATAGCCATAGCAGGGTATTATGCAAGGCCATAGCAGGATATTGTACAGGGCCATAGCAGGGTATTGTACAAATCCATAGCAGGGTCATAGCAGGGTATTATACAGGGCCATAGCAGGGTATTATACAGGGACATAGCAGGGTATTGTACAGGGTCATATCAGTATTGTACAGGGCCATAGCAGGGTATTGTACAGGGCCATAGCAGGGTATTGTACAGTGCCATAGCAGGGTATTGTACAGGGCCATAGCAGAGTATTATACAGGGCCATAGCAGGGTATTGTACAGGGCCATAGCAGGGTATTGTACAGTGCCATCACAGGGTATAGTACAGAGCCATAGCAGAGTATTGTACAGGGCCATAGCAGGGTATTGTACAGGGCCATAGCAGAGTATTGTACAGGGCCATAGCAGGGTATTGTACAGTGCCATAGCAGGGTATTGTACAGGGCCATAGCAGAGTATTGTACAGGGCCATAGCAGGGTATTGTACAGGGCCATAGCAGGGTATTGTACAGGGCCATAGCAGAGTATTATGCATAGCCATAGCAGGGTATTATGCAGGGCCATAGCAGGGTATTGTAAAGGGCCATAGCAGGGTATTGTACAGAGCCATAGCAGGGTATTGTACAGGTCCATAGCAGGGCCATAGCAGGGTATTGTACAGGGCCATAACAGGGTATTGTACAGTGCCATAGCAGGGTATTGTACAGGGCCATAGCAGAGTATTGTACAGGTCCATAGCAGGGTATTGTACAGGGCCATAGCAGGGTATTGTACAGTGCCATAGCAGGGTATTGTACAGAGCCATAGCAGAGTATTGTACAGGGCCATAGCAGGGTATTATGCAGGGCCATAGCAGGGTATTGTAAAGGGCCATAGCAGGGTATTGTACAGGGCCATAGCAGGGTATTGTACAGTGCCATAGCAGGGTATTGTACAGAGCCATAGCAGAGTATTGTACAGGGCCATAGCAGGGTATTATGCAGGGCCATAGCAGGGTATTGTAAAGGGTCATAGCAGGGTATTGTACAGAGCCATAGCAGGGTATTGTACAGGTCCATAGCAGGGCCATAGCAGGGTATTGTACAGGGCCATAACAGGGTATTGTACAGTGCCATAGCAGGGTATTGTACAGGGCCATAGCAGAGTATTGTACAGGTCCATAGCAGGGTATTGTACAGGGCCATAGCAGGGTATTGTACAGTGCCATAGCAGGGTATTGTACAGAGCCATAGCAGAGTATTGTACAGGGCCATAGCAGGGTATTATGCAGGGCCATAGCAGGGTATTGTAAAGGGCCATAGCAGGGTATTGTACAGAGCCATAGCAGGGTATTGTACAGGTCCATAGCAGGCCATAGCAGGGTATTGTACAGGGCCATAGCAGGGTATTGTACAGTGCCATAGCAGGGTATTGTACAGGGCCATAGCAGAGTATTGTACAGGTCCATAGCAGGGTATTGTACAGGGCCATAGCAGGGTATTGTACAGTGCCATAGCAGGGTATTGTACAGAGCCATAGCAGAGTATTGTACAGGGCCATAGCAGGGTATTGTACAGGGCCATAGCAGAGTATTGTACAGGGCCATAGCAGGGTATTGTACAGTGCCATAGCAGGGTATTGTACAGGGACATAGCAGAGTATTGTACAGGGCCATAGCAGGGTATTGTACAGGGCCATAGCAGGGTATTGTACAGGGCCATAGCAGAGTATTATGCATAGCCATAGCAGGGTATTATGCAGGGCCATAGCAGGGTATTGTAAAGGGCCATAGCAGGGTATTGTACAGGGCCATAGCAGGGTATTGTACAGGTCCATAGCAGGGCCATAGCAGGGTATTGTACAGGGCCATAGCAGGGTATTGTACAGGGCCATAGCAGAGTATTATGTATAGCCATAGCAGGGTATTATGCAGGGCCATAGCAGGGTATTTTAAAGGGCCATAGCAGGGTATTGTACATGGCCATAGCAGAGTATTGTACAGGTCCATAGCAGGGCCATAGCAGGGTATTGTACAGGGCCAAAGCAGAGTATTGTACAGGGCCATAGCAGGGTATTGTACAGAGCCATAGCAGGGTATTGTACAGGGCCATAGCAGAGTATTTTGCATAGCCATAGCAGGGTATTATGCAGGGCCATAGCAGGGTATTGTAAAGGGCCATAGCAGGGTATTGTACAGGGCCATAGCAGGGTATTGTACAGGTCCATAGCAGGACCATAGCAGGGTTTTGTACAGGGCCATAGCAGAGTATTGTACAGGGCCATAACAGGGTATTGTACAGGGCTATAGCAGGGTATTGTACAGGGCCATAGCAGGATATTGTACAGGGCCATAGCAGGGTATTGTACAGGGCTATAGCAGAGTATTATGCATAGCCATAGCAGGGTATTATGCAAGGCCATAGCAGGGTATTGTACAGGGCCATAGCAGGGTATTTTACAGGGCCATAGCAGAGTATTGTACAGGTCCATAGCAGGGCCATAGCAGGGTATTGTACAGGGCCATAGCAGGGTATTGTACAGGGCCATAGCAGGGTATTGTATAGGGCCATAGCAGGGTATTGTACAGTGCCATAGCAGGATATTGTACATTGCCATAGCAGAGTATTGTAGAGGGCCATAGCAGGGTATTGTAAAGGGCCATAGCAGGGTATTGTACAGGGCCATAGCAGGGTATTGTAAAGTGCCATAGCAGGGTATTGTACAGGGCCATAGCAGAGTATTGTACAGGGCCATAGCAGGGTATTGTACAGGGCCATAGCAGGGTATTGTACAGGGCCATAGCAGGGTATTGTACAGAGCTATAGCAGGGTATTGTACAGGGCCATAGCAGGGTATTATACAAGGCCATAGCAGGGTATTGTAGAGGGCCATAGCAGGGAATTGTAAAAGGCCATAGCAGGGTATTGTACAGGGCCATAGCAGGGTATTGTACAGGGCCATAGCAGAGTATTATGCATAGCCATAGCAGGGTATTATGCAAGGCCATAGCAGGATATTGTACAGGGCCATAGCAGGGTATTGTACAGGTCCATAGCAGGGTCATAGCAGGGTATTATACAGGGCCATAGCAGGGTATTATACAGGGACATAGCAGGGTATTGTACAGGGTCATATCAGTATTGTACAGGGCCATAGCAGGGTATTGTACAGGGCCATAGCAGGGTATTGTACAGTGCCATAGCAGGGTATTGTACAGGGCCATAGCAGAGTTTTATACAGGGCCATAGCAGGGTATTGTACAGGGCCATAGCAGGGTATTGTACAGTGCCATCACAGGGTATTGTACAGAGCCATAGCAGAGTATTGTACAGGGCCATAGCAGGGTATTGTACAGGGCCATAGCAGAGTATTGTACAGGGCCATAGCAGGGTATTATACAGTGCCATAGCAGGGTATTGTACAGGGCCATAGCAGAGTATTGTACAGGGCCATAGCAGGGTATTGTACAGGGCCATAGCAGGGTATTGTACAGGGCCATAGCAGAGTATTATGCATAGCCATAGCAGGGTATTATGCAGGGCCATAGCAGGGTATTGTAAAGGGCCATAGCAGGGTATTGTACAGAGCCATAGCAGGGTATTGTACAGGTCCATAGCAGGGCCATAGCAGGGTATTGTACAGGGCCATAACAGGGTATTGTACAGTGCCATAACAGGGTATTGTACAGGGCCATAGCAGAGTATTGTACAGGTCCATAGCAGGGTATTGTACAGGGCCATAGCAGGGTATTGTACAGTGCCATAGCAGGGTATTGTACAGAGCCATAGCAGAGTATTGTACAGGGCCATAGCAGGGTATTGTACAGGGCCATAGCAGAGTATTGTACAGGGCCATAGCAGGGTATTGTACAGTGCCATAGCAGGGTATTGTACAGGGCCATAGCAGAGTATTGTACAGGGCCATAGCAGGGTATTGTACAGGGCCATAGCAGGGTATTGTACAGGGCTATAGCAGAGTATTATGCATAGCCATAGCAGGGTATTATGCAGGGCCATAGCAGGGTATTGTAAAGGGCCATAGCAGGGTATTGTACAGGGCCATAGCAGGGTATTGTACAGGTCCATAGCAGGGCCATAGCAGGGTATTTTACAGGGCCATAGCAGGGTATTGTACAGGGCCATAGCAGAGTATTATGCATAGCCATAGCAGGGTATTATGCAGGGCCATAGCAGGGTATTTTAAAGGGCCATAGCAGGGTATTGTACAGGGCCATAGCAGGGTATTGTACAGGTCCATAGCAGGGCCATAGCAGGGTATTGTACAGGGCCATAGCAGGGTATTGTACAGTGCCATAGCAGGGTATTGTACAGGGCCATAGCAGAGTATTGTACATTGCCATAGCAGAGTATTGTAGAGGGCCATAGCAGGGTATTGTAAAGGGCCATAGCAGGGTATTGTACAGGGCCATAGCAGGGTTTTGTATAGGGCCATAGCAGAGTATTGTACAGGGCCATAGCAGGGTATTGTACAGGGCCATAGCAGGGTATTGTACAGGGCCATAGCAGGGTATTGTACAGGGCCATAGCAGGGTATTGTACAGGGCTATAGCAGAGTATTATGCATAGCCATAGCAGGGTATTATGCAAGGCCATAGCAGGGTATTGTACAGGGCCATAGCAGAGTATTGTACAGGGCCATAGCAGGGTATTGTACAGTGCCATAGCAGGGCCATATCAGAGTATTGTAGAGGGCCATAGCAGGGTATTATACAGGGCCATAGCAGGGTATTGTACAGGGCCATAGCAGGGTATTGTACAGTGCCATAGCAGGGTATTGTACATTGCCATAGCAGAGTATTGTAGAGGGAGGGCCATAACAGGGTATTGTACAGGGCCATAGCAGGGTATTGTACAGTGCCATAGCAGGGTATTGTACAGGGCCATAGCAGGGTATTGTACAGGGTCATAGCAGTATTGTACAGGGCCATAGCAGGGTATTGTACAGGACCATAGCAGGGTATTGTACAGGGCCATAGCAGAGTATTGTACAGGGCCATAGCAGGGTATTGTAGAGTGCCATAGCAGGGTATTATGCAGGGCAATAGCAGGGTATTGTACAGGGCCATAGCAGGGTATTGTACAGGGCCATAGCAGGGTATTGTACAGTGCCATAGCAGGGTATTGTACAGGGCCATAGCAGAGTATTGTACATTGCCATAGCAGAGTATTGTACAGGGCAATAGCAGGGTATTGTACAGTGCCATAGCAGGGTATTGTACAGGGCCATAGCAGGGTTTTGTATAGGGCCATAGCAGAGTATTGTACAGGGCCATAGCAGGGTATTGTACAGGGCCATAGCAGGGTATTGTACAGGGCCATAGCAGGGTATTGTACAGGGCCATAGCAGGGTATTGTACAGGGCTATAGCAGAGTATTATGCATAGCCATAGCAGGGTATTATGCAAGGCCATAGCAGGGTATTGTACAGGGCCATAGCAGGGTATTGTACAGGGCCATAGCAGGGTATTGTACAGTGCCATAGCAGGGCCATAGCAGAGTATTGTAGAGGGCCATAGCAGGGTATTATACAGGGCCATAGCAGGGTATTGTACAGGGCCATAGCAGGGTATTGTACAGGGCCATAGCAGAGTATTATGCATAGCCATAGCAGGGTATTATGCAGGGCCATAGCAGGGTATTGTAAAGGGCCATAGCAGGGTATTGTACAGAGCCATAGCAGGGTATTGTACAGGTCCATAGCAGGGCCATAGCAGGGTATTGTACAGGGCCATAGCAGGGTATTGTACAGTGCCATAGCAGGGTATTGTACAGGGCCATAGCAGAGTATTGTACAGGTCCATAGCAGGGTATTGTACAGGGCCATAGCAGGGTATTGTACAGTGCCATAGCAGGGTATTGTACAGAGCCATAGCAGAGTATTGTACAGGGCCATAGCAGGGTATTGTACAGGGCCATGGCAGAGTATTGTACAGGGCCATAGCAGGGTATTGTACAGTGCCATAGCAGGGTATTGTACAGGGCCATAGCAGAGTATTGTACAGGGCCATAGCAGGGTATTGTACAGGGCCATAGCAGGGTATTGTACGGGGCCATAGCAGAGTATTATGCTTAGCCATAGCAAGGTATTATGCAGGGCCATAGCAGGGTATTGTAAAGGGCCATAGCAGGGTATTGTACAGGGCCATAGCAGGGTATTGTACAGGTCCATAGCAGGGCCATAGCAGGGTATTGTACAGGGCCATAGCAGGGTATTGTACAGGGCCATAGCAGAGTATTATGTATAGCCATAGCAGGGTATTATGCAGGGCCATAGCAGGGTATTTTAAAGGGCCATAGCAGGGTATTGTACATGGCCATAGCAGGGTATTGTACAGGTCCATAGCAGGGCCATAGCAGGGTATTGTACAGGGCCAAAGCAGAGTATTGTACAGGGCCATAGCAGGGTATTGTACAGGGCCATAGCAGGGTATTGTACAGGGCCATAGCAGGGTATTGTACAAGGCCATAGCAGAGTATTTTGCATAGCCATAGCAGGGTATTATGCAGGGCCATAGCAGGGTATTGTAAAGGGCCATAGCAGGGTATTGTACAGGGCCATAGCAGGGTATTGTACAGGTCCATAGCAGGGCCATAGCAGGATTTTGTACAGGGCCATAGCAGAGTATTGTACAGTGCCATAACAGGGTATTGTACAGGGCTATAGCAGGGTATTGTACATGGCCATAGCAGGATATTGTACAGGGCCATAGCAGGGTATTTTACAGGGCCATAGCAGAGTATTGTACAGGTCCATAGCAGGGCCATAGCAGGGTATTGTACAGGGCCATAGCAGGGTATTGTACAGGGCCATAGCAGGGTATTGTACAGGGCCATAGCAGGGTAATGTACAGTGCCATAGCAGGGTATTGTACATTGCCATAGCAGAGTATTGTAGAGGGCCATAGCAGGGTATTGTAAAGGGCCATAGCAGGGTATTGTACAGGGCCATAGCAGGGTATTGTAAAGTGCCATAGCAGGGTATTGTACAGGGCCATAGCAGAGTATTGTACAGGGCCATAGCAGGGTATTGTACAGGGCCATAGCAGGGTATTGTACAGGGCCATAGCAGGGTATTGTACAGGGCTATAGCAGGGTATTGTACAGGGCCATAGCAGGGTATTATACAAGGCCATAGCAGGGTATTGTAGAGGGCCATAGCAGGGTATTGTAAAGTGCCATAGCAGGGTATTGTACAGGGCCATAGCAGAGTATTGTACAGGGCCATAGCAGGGTATTGTACAGGGCCATAGCAGGGTATTGTACAGGGCCATAGCAGGGTATTGTACAGGGCTATAGCAGGGTATTGTACAGGGCCATAGCAGGGTATTGTACAGGGCCATAGCAGGGTATTGTAAAGTGCCATAACAGGGTATTGTACAGGGCCATAGCAGAGTATTGTACAGGGCCATAGCAGGGTATTGTACAGGGCAATAGCAGGGTATTGTACAGGGCCATAGCAGGGTATTGTACAGGGCCATAGCAGGGTATTGTACAGGGCTATAGCAGAGTATTATGCATAGCCATAGCAAGGTATTATGCAAGGCCATAGCAGGGTATTGTACAGGGCCATAGCAGGGTATTGTACAGGGCCATAGCCGAGTAATGTACAGGTCCATAGCAGGGCCATAGCAAGGTATTGTACAGGGCCATAGCAGGGTATTGTACTGGGCCATAGCAGGGTATTGTACAGTGCCATAGCAGGGTATTGTACAGTGTCATAGCAGGGTATTGTACAGGGCCATAGCAGGGTATTGTACAGGGCCATAGCAGGGTATTGTACAAGGCCATAGCAGGGTATTGTACAGGGCCATAGCAGGGTATTGTACAGGGCTATAGCAGGGTATTGTACAGGGCCATAGCAGGGTATTATACAAGGCCATAGCAGGGAATTGTAAAAGGCCATAGCAGGGTATTGTACAGGGCCATAGCAGGGTATTGTACAGGGCCATAGCAGGGTATTGTATAGTGCCATAGCAGGGTATTGTACAGGGCCATAGCAGAGTATTATACAGGGCCATAGCAGGGTATTGTACAGGGCCATAGCAGGGTATTGTACAGTGCCATCACAGGGTATTGTACAGAGCCATAGCAGAGTATTGTACAGGGCCATAGCAGGGTATTGTACAGGGCCATAGCAGAGTATTGTACAGGGCCATAGCAGGGTATTGTACAGTGCCATAGCAGGGTATTGTACAGGGCCATAGCAGAGTATTGTACAGGGCCATAGCAGGGTATTGTACAGGGCCATAGCAGGGTATTGTACAGGGCCATAGCAGAGTATTATGCATAGCCATAGCAGGGTATTATGCAGGGCCATAGCAGGGTATTGTAAAGGGCCATAGCAGGGTATTGTACAGAGCCATAGCAGGGTATTGTACAGGTCCATAGCAGGGCCATAGCAGGGTATTGTACAGGGCCATAACAGGGTATTGTACAGTGCCATAGCAGGGTATTGTACAGGGCCATAGCAGAGTATTGTACAGGTCCATAGCAGGGTATTGTACAGGGCCATAGCAGGGTATTGTACAGTGCCATAGCAGGGTATTGTACAGAGCCATAGCAGAGTATTGTACAGGGCCATAGCAGGGTATTGTACAGGGCCATAGCAGAGTATTGTACAGGGCCATAGCAGGGTATTGTACAGTGCCATAGCAGGGTATTGTACAGGGCCATAGCAGAGTATTGTACAGGGCCATAGCAGGGTATTGTACAGGGCCATAGCAGGGTATTGTACAGGGCCATAGCAGAGTATTATGCATAGCCATAGCAGGGTATTATGCAGGGCCATAGCAGGGTATTGTAAAGGGCCATAGCAGGGTATTGTACAGGGCCATAGCAGGGTATTGTACAGGTCCATAGCAGGGCCATAGCAGGGTATTTTACAGGGCCATAGCAGGGTATTGTACAGGGCCATAGCAGAGTATTATGCATAGCCATAGCAGGGTATTATGCAGGGCCATAGCAGGGTATTTTAAAGGGCCATAGCAGGGTATTGTACAGGGCCATAGCAGGGTATTGTACAGGTCCATAGCAGGGCCATAGCAGGGTATTGTACAGGGCCATAGCAGGGTATTGTACAGTGCCATAGCAGGGTATTGTACAGGGCCATAGCAGAGTATTGTACAGGTCCATAGCAGGGTATTGTACAGGGTCATAGCAGGGTATTGTACAGTGCCATAGCAGGGTATTGTACAGAGCCATAGCAGAGTATTGTACAGGGCCATAGCAGGGTATTGTACAGGGCCAGAGCATAGTATTGTACAGGGCCATAGCAGGGTATTGTACAGTGCCATAGCAGGGTATTGTACAGGGCCATAGCAGAGTATTGTACAGGGCCATAGCAGGGTATTGTACAGAGCCATAGCAGGGTATTGTACAGGGCCATAGCAGAGTATTATGCATAGCCATTGCAGGGTATTATGCAGGGCCATAGCAGGGTATTGTAAAGGGCCATAGCAGGGTATTTTTCAGGGCCATAGCAGGGTATTGTACAGGTCCATAGCAGGGCCATAGCAGGGTATTGTACAGGGTCATAGTAGGGTATTGTACAGGGCCATAGCAGAGTATTATGCATAGCCATAGCAGGGTATTATGCAGGGCCATAGCAGGGTATTGTAAAGGGCCATAGCAGGGTATTGTACAGGGCCATAGCAGGGTATTGTACAGGTCCATAGCAGGGCCATAGCAGGGTATTATACAGGGCAATAGCAGGGTATTGTACAGGGCCATAAGAAGGTATTGTACAGGGCCATAGCAGGGTATTATACAGGGCAATAGCAGAGTATTGTACAGGGCCATAGCAAGGTATTGTACAGGGCCATAGCAGGGTATTGTACTGAGCCATAGCAGAGTATTGTACAGGGCCATAGCAGGGTATTATACAGGGCAATAGCGGAGTATTGTACAGGGCCATAGCAATGTACAGGGCCATAGCAATGGCCCTGTACAATACTCTGCTATGGCCCTGTACAATACTCTGCTATGGCCCTTCATAATGGCCATAATGGCCATATTTGTCATTTCAAAATATGACAAATAGCACATGGGAGTTTATTATGAATTCGATTATGAACTTTTACAATACGACCTCATCAATCACGTGACTATTTAACAACCATTTAACAACGACAAATACGATATTCACAGTGTATGACGAGTTACCCGATGTACTGTCGAGTTGCCTGCTATATGTTTTTATTTAAGTAAATCACGTACAAATTTTAAAAAAGTGAAGCTTACATAAATGACGAATAGGTTATTCCCAGTGCATAACGAGTTACCTGTTGTGCTGTCGAGTTACCTGCTATATGTTTTTTTTAAAGTAAATCACGAACAAATGCCGAAAAGTGAAGCTGTAACAACAATGAATACAATATTCCCATTGTAATAACGAATTACCTGCTGTTCTGTCAATTTGCCTGCTATATGTTTTTATTAAAGTAAATAACGTACAAATACCAAAATATAAACACGTACAAATGGCCAAAAGTGAAGCTGTAACAACAACGAATACGTTATTCCCAGTGCATAACGAGTTACCTGCTGTACTGTCGAGTTGCCTGCTATATGTTTTTTTTATAAGAATAAATCACCTACAAATGCCGTAAAAGTGAAGATTTAATAACGACGAATACGATATTCCCAGTGCATAACGAGTTACCTGCTGTACTGTAGAGCTGCCTGTTATGTTTTTGTTCGAGTAAATCACGTACAAATGCCAAAAAGTGAACATTAAAATCAGGTATTCGAACCGGGGCGTCGGGGCTTAACTGTGGCTGTGTGGGGTTATAAAATGTTTGGTAAAAGACGTTAGTGCGTGGGTTAAAGTGTGCAATTATGGCTATTATACGTTTGTAAGTGATTTACTGTCGATGTGCCTGCTATATGTTTTTATTAAAGTAAATCACGAACAAATTCCAAAAAATTGAAGTTTTAATAATGACATAATGACCTATTTCGAAATTTCGTACTTTTATTTCACTCAGAACTCTAGATATTGGCTTTTTTTTCCACGGTCAAGTGATTGATGACGTCATATTTTAAAAGTTCATAATTGTAAAATCCCATGTGCTACTTGTCATATTTCGAAAGTTTCTTAATGTTTTCTCAATAGAAACTCAAGATAATGTTTTTCCCCACGGTCACGTGATTGATGACGTCATATGAATAACTAAT
The DNA here is from genome assembly GCF_932526225.1 of Nematostella vectensis. Taxonomy (NCBI): domain Eukaryota; kingdom Metazoa; phylum Cnidaria; class Anthozoa; order Actiniaria; family Edwardsiidae; genus Nematostella; species Nematostella vectensis. Next base: position 17,478,386 of record NC_064040.1, on the reverse strand, counting down.
ACGGCATTGTCTTTGTTATTACATTTGTACACTTATGTTAAAGTTTGATGATTATCGGTGAAAGTGGGACGTAGATATTGCCACAATTGTGATGTAACGACTTGCCTGCTGGAACGTTCAACGCCACACAGTCACGTGATTAATAATATTTGATATCATACATGCATGAATATGTTTGTTGTACTTTTTGTACAATCGTGTCAAAATTTCACGACAATCGGCCAAATAGCTGCCGAAATATCACACAAATCATCACATTTGAGTTGCCTGCTAACTTTACTGAGTTGCCTGCCAGTTTCACTATGGCGGCAGTTTTGGAAATTTTTTCGCAGCGGGCTTTGTTTACATAGCCAAATGAGTTTGCGAATTTCGACCAAAAAAACAAAATCAACCAAAAAAGAAACAGGTGTTAGAAATTGATAATAGGCGGCGAACATCTTGAGTCATAGTTTTATTATCCTGACAAAAAAAGTAAACGAAACGTTGACAAGAAGAAAAACCATCTGACGAGCCGTCGAGCGCCAACGAGGGGGCGCGCAAGGTGTGTGCGTTGCGAACACTCAAGACATCAGGCGTATCAGAATGGGACCTCTTCCCTAATAGTCTACTGCTGTTGAATAAGGTGTGGTGTGGAGAGTGCTTCCCCTGCCTGGGCAGCACTGCTTGTCTGACTTTGTTTAGAGCACTCAGAAGTCATTAAAGATCATAACCCAGGCTGTATTTATGGCAAGGCACTTGTGTGATGTGGCTTGCCAACTCTTGCTGCCGGGCTTGCTTGCCGCCGGGCTGGTGACACGCGTGCCAAGGAACACGGCACACGGTCTGGAGCAGTTAGGCGTGACGCACCAATATCCGATTTTATAACTTATAAGTACTTGTAGATCCTTTGTGCTTGTCATTTTGTGTGTATAAAACGTGCAGTACTCTAGCGTCATTAGAACACTACGAAAGGAGTGAGACTGGATCGGCCATATGGTTAAAAAAAACTTTCATAAAACCACATTTTTGCGATTAATTTCTCATTCTCAATTTAAGTGTAGATAAAAAAATATCATTTATTCTTTAATTACAGACCTAACTCAAGACCAATTAACGTAATCCAAATAGAAGCCGAATACTCCATTTTTAACCATTAAGATATTCACAAAAGCCGCACTTGGTTACCGCTTGTAATATAATGGCCAATTACTCTAAAAGCCATCGAGTTTTCAAACATAGTGCTGTTTACACTAAAATGAACTGTTTCTTAAGAGAACTAATATAACGGACAAAAATAGAAACCATTGGGTTATTGAAATAAGCGCAATAACATTCGTAAATGTTGTTTGAAAGTTTTTTTTTGAAAGTTTATTTTAGGGTTTCAGTTTTAGTAGATTGGAGTGAAATCTTATTC